>NW_015506006.1:113489-125097 GCF_001515645.1 Sinocyclocheilus grahami
TGAGGTCTCACTAACTTTATTATTCTGCAAGGTGATCACAGCATGCAGAGGATCGGAGAGAGACTGCCGTGACCACTGCTGGTCAGATGCATGAGAGGAGACGTTCTGCCATGATCAGAAGCCACAGTGAGCTTGCGAGGGCCTTGAGGGTGGCCATCTTATTACAAGCCCCACTTCAGTAAGGCTGGCTGCTCTTAATCGTGGTAAATATTCATTGGACGCCCACTTTTTTGTAAAATGGGCAACTTTATTATTAGTGAAGCCTGGGTGGTTGCTGTCTGTTCAGGGCTACTGCATTCTCTATGGTTAAGCTGTGAGAATGAGGACAGTACAATGCAGAAATTATACAATATGATTTTAAAGGGATAGTTCATCCAACAATTAATACTCTTTTACTCACCCTCATATCAAAATATATTATTTTGAAAGGAAAAAAAAAGTCTCAGTGTTTGGACCCCACTGACTTTCATTGTATCGGCAAAACTAAGACATTTTGCAAAATGTCTTCTGTGTTAAACAAAATAAAGAAAGTCATACATGAGACTGAGTAAATGAACCAAAAAAAATGCTTTTAACCAATTACGAAAGAAACCAAACACGAAAGAAAGAGAGAAAGAAAGAAAGAAAGACTGTTGCGGAGCTAAACAGCATTTAATGCATTACTTAAGCATGACACTGTACCTTTAAAACTCCTTCAGGGTGGGGGAAAAAAAAAAAACTCCTCATCTGACATTGATTTCCTATTCATTTTTCCACCCGACCAAATCAACAACAAGTACACCAGGCAATCATAAAGCTGACTTACACATCCCTTTACAGCACCTTCTAAATCCATTAGCATCCCTCTAAAGCCATACGCTTTGAAAAGCCATTCCTCTATCGCTTTCATTAATGAGAATTAAAACAATACTGATGTACGTGAAGATATTAGGGAAATTACCATATGGATGGTCTGATCAATAACAACATTACAAAACTAGACATCCACAAAGACTGACACTATAATGTGAAGATGATGAATTACATGCAGGACAAAATTAACGGTTCTTCCCATCTTCACGTATCGCTTTAACCAAAAACCTGCATTTTGACAGGAACTGTAAAACGTGGCTTTTTTGCCTCAGCCACATGGACTATAAATTGTGCGGTCAAGGACATCCCCAGTTTTACTCTTATATGCACTTGTCCAGTGTCTTGGAAAATGAAATAAAAAGATTTATCATGCCGCCCTAAACACAGGAGAGTCTCATGACTGAGCAACTCCATCAGAATACATTTCAAGATGCTGAGAGCTGGGCAGAGAAGCTTTAAAACTGTCCCTCCCACTCAAGGTTACATCAGCCATCAAAAATAGCATTGGACATATTTTATTTAACCCACATTAATCTGAGTGAGATGTCTGAATGAAGTCTGAGAGAGTAATTTTAGAACAAATAATATCTACAAACATCCAGGCAGGATGAGAAATGTTGAAACACAGACTGTGGTGCAAAACTGATATTATCAGGGTCAATAGCATGCTGCTCACCACTTGAATACACATCCTTTATAATGCATGTTTACAATTTCTAAATTAAAATTAATTTTGATGGGGTTATTATTTTTAGGAAAAAATATGTCTCATCACTGCTAAAAAATAAAAAAATAAAAATATATATACAGGTATATATATATATATAGTCGTGGTAAGAATTATTGGCACCCTTGGTAAATATGATCAAAGAAGGCTGTGAAAATAAATCTGCATTGTTAATCATTTTGATCTTTTATTTAAAACATTCACATAAATCTAACCTTTCATTGCAGAATAAGAATTTAAAATGGGGGGAAATATCATTATGACATAAATGTTTTTCTCTACTACACATTGGACACAATTATTGGCACCCTTTTATTTGATGCTTTTTGAAACCTCCATTTGGCATAATAACAGCTCTGAGTTTTCTCCTATAATGCCTGCTGAGGTTAGAGAGCACCTAACAAGAGATCAGAGACCATTCCTTCATCCAGAACTATATTCTTTGTTTTTTCTCATTGTGATGGATGCTTAAGGGAATTTGGCCTTTGTTTTCCCTCCTATTTATATTCCTGTGAAACAGGAAGTAATGGTTGGATAATTTAATGTTCATAATCACCCTGGTATGCTCAAAATTGTAAATATGAATGGGAATATACTTCACAGATATTTTACTCATAAGAATTTCTAGGGGTACCAATAATTGTGTCCAATGTGTATTTGAGAAAAACATTTATTTCATAATGAGATTTTCCCCCATTTTCAATTGTTTTAGTTCAATGAAAGGTTAGATATGTGTGAATTTTTAAAAAAATGATTAACAATGCAGATTTATTTTCACAGCCTTCTTTGATCATATTTACCAAGGGTGCCAATAATTCTGACCATGACTGTATATATATATATATATATATATATATACAATAAAACTTTGAAAGAGATGTTCAATATAAAAAAAAAATAAAAAAAAACACTTAACTTGGCCAGAAAGCATGAACACAATTTTGACATCATCACGTATGCCTCATTTTTATTTACGCCTTATTTCTTTCTCTCTTATTCGTCATCCTTTCACTGTTGACTCATTTTACAACTCCAATCCCTCCAGTTGACGGTGTGTCACCCCTCCACATGTCAGTGAGAAAGCCTGCTCCTATCTGCTCCACAGACCAAATGTTCATCTGTTATGAAGGTCATTGACAGAGAGCAAGAATCACCACCGAGGAGCTAACAATTTGCCATTTCAGAACACTGCTGCACTGATGACTCAACTATTAATAGACTTCCCCCTCTTATATGACTAAAGCTATTCTGCCGATTACACAGGCCACAGAAAAGATGGAGCCTTATGTCTTTATTCCTCTATCTGTTTTATCTGAAGAGAGATATCTGACATTTGGAGCAAATTAATGTGAACCTAAGCCCAACGAGATCCTGCATGACAGGATATTGAAAATGAAATCACAATGTTACTGAGAGAAGGGCTTCAGATGCCTTGCTGCCCTATTCATGATTTTTTTTCTTCCCTTTTCCTTTTTTCCCATCCACATTCGCATCTTTAAAAGACTGTGTTTGTACAATACCACCAACATGCTGTCACTTAAGCACGACCCTAGATTCCATTACAAGGATTCGATGTTTACAACTAAACAATAACAGTTTATTTCAAAACTAATTTACTGGCAAGCTCGCTGTTGCCAGGGCATTCAGACATACGTGTCTGTATTTGTCTGCACGCACAATCATTTAGGCTTATGCTATTTTAGTCCAGCTACCAGCATTCGCTTTTTTTTTTTTTTTTAAAGATCTGTGTTTCTGGAATGAAGCGTATACTTTGGAATCCTTTATCTACAGAGGCTCAAAATCTCAAGACTAATTACAAATTAATCTGAATCTGTGCATCTGAAATAAGAGGGCAATAACTCAGCGTAATAAGATCTATCTTTTATATATTTATAAATAGCTTCACATAGCTTGGTCCGGAGAGCGAGAAGCATGACATAATTGCTTGTCGTCTACACCCATATGGGGACATTGGGGCTAGAGATTGTGAATATTAATAATTGATCATTAGCTTGATATGTGTGAGTGAGCTCAAGTTTGGCTTTCAGAGTTGACTAGCTCCATTAGGACTCGCTCCTGGGACCACAACAACTGCACTAGAAGGTCAAAAAAGTCACTGCGGCATCTCTGGTCTGCTACCGCTATTAGCATGAAAGTGTTTTAAGCGTTAACTACAAGGTTAACCTTTCCATAAATCATTGTACATCAGGTTGACATAAAACCTCAAAGATTTTTCCTTGCATAAAGACTATCTGAAGCAAAAATCCTCCCCCCCTTTGACCTGGAAATACACCCCCACCCCACCTTCAGCCGGGGTCTGGCATGCTCCCCCAGCAGGGGAACCTCTGGGCACCTTGACTTTTGTTAACTGCTAGTGGCACGAGCTGAGGAAATGGGTCATTAAATGAAACGAGCCAGGGCCAACCTCCCAGACTCCCAGAACTGTTTCCAATCAGACTGCTTCCTTTAACAGGAGCCAGAATCCCACACAGCATTAGCGTCATTAGAGCCACCCCATCTACTGCCCCCCTCTCTACCGGACTACCTCTGCTCCAGCCCCCCTTTTGAAGGCACCAGAAAGCACTAACATGGATCTCCTCGATTTGGTAAAGGGCAGACACCTTGTTGTTGGGGCAAACACTTCAAATGCTATCCATAGCTCACAGGCACCACGGGATGTCAGACACTCGATTGACATCCCCTCATCCTTCTCTCTCACTCCCACCCATTCATAAGCAGGTCTTCGCAAACAAATCTTAGACACACTGAAAGCTTGCGTGCCAAGGCTTTTCTGATGAGGCCCTATATTTACACACCTCAAAATAGAATTAGCCGAAGCTGCCAATCAATGTTTAAAATATGTAACCGAGAAGCACATTATTTACGGCGCTCAAACTCGCCGCACACTTGTTGCCTCCCCGTCTGTGTATTTTGCTTCTCCCCTTCATTCCGGGAAACAAGATAAATGAGCGACGCACATCTCCCACACCTGTCCCAGCATCCTGCTCCTCTCCAGGGTGATAAGGGATTTCATTAATGGCAGAGCATTTGGTCTGAAGGAAACATAATTGCTCGCCTGCTGCAGTCGCTGCCTCTGATGACACCCTTATTTCCCATCATCCTTTGCTCTTGACTGTTAAGTGATCATCATATCAACAGAGAAGTGGGTGCAAGGTTGAGATATCGACACTCTGTGGTCATGTTGAAAAGCAAACACGGGCGTGGTGCAGAGAGAGAGAGAGTGCTGAAAAGGGAGGAAGGGGAGGGGGAGGAATGGACGGATGAAGTGTGGTAACAGAATGACAGTGGATGTGAGTGATAAGATCAATCGCGAAAGATCACAGCATTCGGTAATGATTTAAGCGCCTGGACCGCTCCCTCTAATAGTCCTTGATGGATAACTGTATGAGAGATACATAATTTTTTGACTTGCCATTTACACAGCATTGCACCTGAAAGCCGGGTGGAATAATAGACAGTTTAAAATGTCAGGGAACTAACTAAGAAAGAGAGACGGATCGGCCGGCTGAATCTTAATTAGGAAACCCGGCTAATGGCTCTGGCAGCTCGAGGGGGGACGGAGGGAGGAGGGGGCAGAGGAAGTGCCGCTCTGAAACAGACAACACTTCCCAGCAATGCTTTGGTTCAATTAGCCAAGGCCTTTCCTTCTCGTTTGTAGTCCTTCTTTTCCGCCGTTTCTCGCCTCGATGGGCTGACCAGTCTCATTGCAAATATATATCTAGTAGCAAAGCCCATCAAGAATATGCTCTGTCTGGAAAAGCATGTATAGGATTTACCTATCTGTCCCAGAGCAGACCTGCGTGTTGAGCTGAAGCCAGCAGCACATGATTGTGTTAATTAATCTGCCATTGTAAGCAGGGGGAACAGCTGCAGTGGCTCTCGTGGCTGCGTTGTCAGAGCAAAACAATGCCGTGTTAAGCTTCCCCCACTGAATCTTCCCATTACAAAAGCGGCTCCAACACAGGGGCTAAATTCATAAAACCCACAGATCAATTTTTACCAGCACTAATGTCTGACCTTTAAAGGGAAAATGGTTTTAACATGCTTAATTTCGGCTTGAAATATGGTCAGATATGTGATACCTAGGATTTGGGCCAATTCCCTGGGCTTTGAAAACAAACAGATTGAGAGAAAGGGGTGAGCTGAGAAAGAGGGGTTGAGAGAAAGAGGGTGAGAGAGAGAGCTAGAGGAAGGTGGGAGCAAAAGAGGTCTGATCTCTTAAACAGGGACAAACAGAAGAGCACCAGGATTCACCAGCTGAGCGCTGGTATTTTAAAACAATACGTCTAACGTGATTAGGAGACAGCCATCGATCTCTGTTATGTGGATTTAATTTACAAGTGAGGGGGAAGGGGTGGGTGGAGGGTGAGGAAGGGCTGTGTTTGCACACAAATTCTGTGACAGAACCGGATGTATCCCTAAAAGGCGAGTGTGCAGTGTGGGTGGAGATCAGGAGAGGTGATGCCACTGAAAGAGGTTGCAGGTCAAACACTGCAACAATGATGCCTCTGTAAGATTAATAATAACTATGTTCATGAATGGTTGCAATATATTTTGGGGGTAGATTACCCAGAAACTAAAATTTTACATACCAATACAAACCCCTGCTTAAAAACCTGTATGACATTTTCTTACATGGAACACAAAATATCTTGGATTTTTATTTATTAAATTTTGTCCAATGACATCAGCCATATCTTTGTGTATGTTCATTCTTAAAAAAAAAAAGTTACAAAAGTTTTTTTTTTTTTTGTAAGTTTTAGTATATATAAATAAGAAATTAAGTAAATAAATAAATAAATGAATAAATAAATAAATAAATAACCTCACCAAAAAAAAATAACTTTTCTACTATAAACAACCTTTTACACATTGTAAGGTTGCATGGGTGTTAAAAGTCCTTCATAAAACCATAGATGCCCATTCTTAAATTACAAAAGTTTTTTTTTTTTTAGTAAGTTTTAGTATATATAAATAAGAAATTAAGTAAATAAATAAATAAATGAATAAATAAATAAATAACCTCACCAAAAAAAAATAACTTTTCTACTATAAACAACCTTTTACACATTGTAAGGTTGCATGGGTGTTAAAAGTCCTTCATAAAACCATAGATGCCAATAAAGTATTTTGTATTTTATTTTAATTGTGTCTTAACAGTGTTCTGCAGAGGAAAGAAAGTCATACAAGTTTGAATCAACTTGAGGGTGAGTAAATAAAACATTTTGGTTGAATTATCCCTTTAACAAAAAATATGATTTTAAAAAGCAAATATGTTGTTGGGGGGATATAGGCTAACAATAAACACGGTAAATTAAGTTTATGTTAGTCATTTTCACATTTGAGTCAATTGTACACTGTGCCATTTTATTTATTTATTTACATTTAGGATTATTTTGGAGTAAACATTATATGTCAAACTAAACAGGACAGTGTCTTCTGATTTAAACAATACCAGTTCAGTCATTTAACTTGCATTAATCTAAACCAATCAAATCATAACATATCCTATCATAACCAAGTGAAATGTTGAATTTGGTTGGTGGTCATGTTCTGTTTTATAGCTCCCCACATGTTACAACCATCCACAGTCTCCACTACTGTAAGAGAAACATGACTGAGTGCTGATCTCAGAGCACTGCAAAAGAGCTGTTCATTCATTAACATACCTTTTTTTACTCATCATTAGGATATCATTTCATGAAAGGTTGTGCTAGTGCCAGATAAACAGAAAGAGATACATGAAGAAGAAAAAATACACTGAGAGCGAGAGACATTACATATGTGTGTATGGCAAGAGGAACGAGGACTCTGTGGGCTATTTCTGTCAGGGACACTGAAGGGGTTAGACAAACAAAGTGTTTGAGGGAAAGATTGTGGCGAGATTCTCTGGAAGCTCTGTAGGGGGGAAAGATGGCACTCTACTGCTTTCTGGTTTCCAAAGAGATGGGGATACCACGCAGAAAAACTCATGGTGCTCCCTGGACCTCAACCCACTTTGCAGTTAGGAGACCGTCTGTTTCTGCAAAGCTCCTCCAAAAAGCCCACCAAGTGTGTCCTGCTTTCAAAGGGATAATACTTCATAGAGAGTTTGATGGTGATGCTATCGGTTGCCCTCAAGGTTTAGTCGGAGGATGTGATGTAGCAAGAGGGTGAACCCATTCAAGAAGCAGACATGTTGAAGGTCTGAGTCAGAATATGGCCATAAAACTGATGTAGATGTGGCTGTAACCTTAGATCTCTTGTGCAACTATCAGCGTAACGGGATTCATTACAATTTAATTTTACATTTCCATATTGCTTCGTTTGAAATTGCAATTAAATTAAATATTAAAAAAAGCTATTCAAACGAAGCCGACAAATATTCAAAGTCAGATAACGGCTGTTTGATGTTTCTACAGTGAATTCTTAACTAAACACTGATATTTGTCTCGCCGTGTAAGTGAGAAACAATACTAGTGAACAGTGGCTGATAAATGAAAGCAGAATGTGCGGCAGCTCTTGTGAGTGTGTGAGCTTGGCAGAGACACACTAAAGGGAAATTTTTCTGAAGGCTTGCAGATGGAGAACGGTGACATGGTGTGAACACACGTCTCCAAAGTGTCGCTCGCTCACGCATCTCACCTGTCCGCCACGCTGCATCACAGAGAGCCATCAGATGTTCAACTTACCGCTACAGTAAGCATGAGATAAGAAAAGCTTGTCTGTTAGCGCTAACGGCATGCTGTACTTTTCAACACTGTTAGCTACGTTTAGGCAACCTTTCGGCGATGATTCATTATCGTGCCTCGTGTGAAGGGGATCGAGATTTGACGCTGGGACAGTGCTCTCTCAAGCGCCTTGTGCAGAAGAACAGGTTTTTCCACAATGCTAGCTGTCAGAAATATTTGGAATCAGGATGCGTCAACTTAAGATTCCTGCCTACTTCCATTTAGTTGTTGATGGTGCTGGTGTCTTACTGTGCTGAGCCTTGCAGGGTGTAAAAATAAACTTTATGGAAATAGACATGCATTGACATAGTGCCATGTTCAGACTGCGAGCAGCTTGTGTCTCATGAACATAATCCAGAAATGTCCTCCAAACTTTTTCTCTTTCTAAAGTTCAAGTTGCTCCTCTTCATCCCCTCTTCTTCTTGTTCTGCACCACAATAGACTAAACTGGTCTTCTCGAGACCCGCTAGACACCCATAAAATGTGAGGATCAGAGAGGCAGAGATGAAGACGAAACGAGAGAAAACCAGCTTTGACATTCTTTCCTGAATCCCCATCTCTGTGTCTTACAGGAAATACCTGCTTCTGGCAGAGGAAGTGCTTCGGTGGCAAGATTACACCTCACCTGCACCCTGAGCCAGGAGAGGTGGCATTTGGGTGATCTGTCCCAAGTGAGGGGCTCGCAGGGGCTCAGCCACGGTTTAGCCATGCTGAGGGAGCGGGCTGAGGCCCCTGCATGCAAAACCAGCGCTAAACCTGCGTCCTGAGGGGAACGACAGCACAACTTTTTGTCGAATGAATCTCTAAGCCTGCGGTACTAAATCATGAGCTGAAATTGTTTTTTTCATATTTTGTTATCTGTAATATGTCAAATCTGTCACAATGCCCAGAGTCTGTTCACAACATCACATTTTTTCCATAACGTCTCGAGTGAGAATCCCCAGGGAAAAGTTTGCTGAATCGTAAAAAGGATATTACGCGCTTTGGAGAGAATGAAGGGACATGTGATGGAAGCCAAATGCAGACTGATACGAGCACCTTCAGCAATATAACAACATAAAGGAAACTTGTTTAAAGAGATAGTTCACCTAAAAGTGTTGTCATTGTTTACTCACACTCATATCGTTCCAAACCTGTTTGACTTTCTTTGTTCTGTGGAACACAAAGAAGAACTTTGTCCATACAATGAGAGTCGAATCCAAAAGAACAATGAACCCCATTGACTTTCCATGTATGTGGAGAAAAAAAAAAACACTGAGACAATTTTCAAAAATACAAGGGTGAGTAAATAATGAAAGAATATACAGAACACAGCAAAAATCTGAAAAGAAAGGAAAAAAGAAAAGAAAAGAAAATATCTATCATAAAATAAGAAGAAAAGTAAAATTCTAGCGACCTTAGTTAAACACGAAAGCAAGTCTGTGAAGGTATGAGGTTAATGATGCCCATGTGTTCCCTTATGTTTGGTAGAGAGCCGGGAAAATCACAGATGTAAGGTTTTGCACTGTTCTTTAGTTCCTCTACCGTGAATTAAGAGTGTTTGCAAGTTTGTAAACAAACTGAGCTAACAGCTCTTTTCACATGAAAGTTAAACTCAAATAACATATGTTCTTAACAAAAACAATAGGTGTTAACCATCTAAATTGCAATTGGGGTAGATTTTACACAAACAAACACCAAGCTTTGTTTCCAAGACAACTAAGACAATGCGAATCCTGTGGCATGCTCGATGCTGCCACATCTTCCTTGCTGTGCGTGAAGCGCCGTTACCGAGACTGTAGGAGTCTGTGAGCAAATGCCGTCCTGCATTTGGTCAAACCAATAAAAAAGCATGTCCTGAGGGGAAATCAAACTAGCTCCCTATGTAGTATGAACAATTGAACTTTCACTTTGCCTAGTTTTATTTTCTTCTCCCTTTTATAATATCTCTAGTTCTCTCTCTTTCTGCTTCCTGTTGTATTCCCGAGCAGCAAAATGAATTCGACTCCAAACCTAATTAATCCACAAAGGTTTCATGTCTTAATCCCCAAAGTCAAGGAGGTTATTGTCCTCACAAATGAGGTCAATGTTTCTCCCAGTGGAAATACAGGAACAGCAGTGAGACTGATAGAGACGAGAGGAAAGAGAATAAGAGTGAGAAAGCGAGAGCACTCTCTTGATGAAACTTACAGTAGGGTTTCTGAAGAGGGTGATACGGGCTACGTAAATAGGGTTAGAGGTGCTGGACTGTGTTTTTAATCATCTTGGTTTGGCCCAGAAACTGCTTAAGATGAAGGATAATGAACAAAAAAAAAAAAATTCAATCATTTACATTGGTCGTTTTAGATTGTGATGTTCTGACCAAACCTTTGTACCCAATACGTTAGTTTTAAACAGATAAGACCCTGAATGTTGTGATTACAAGTTAGCATTAGCAACTTGGATCAATTAAAAAATTGAACTTTACTTTCTAATGCAAATGCTTAGAGATGAATATGCAAAACAACAAAATGAGGAATTCATGACCTCCTCTATCGAGGGGAATATGAAGGCCAGTGAGGAAACAAAAGGAAGGATGTATGATTGTTCTGGTGCAGCTTCACATAAACAACAAGGTGCATGGGAAAAAAATAATTATATTGATACAGTACCAGCGACACTTGTGACGTTAAAGGGGTCATAAGATGTTGCTAAAAAGAACATTAGGTATTTGGTGTAATGCAATGTGTTTATGCGCTTTAAGGTTCAAAAAATACATTATTTTCCACAAAATGTACATTATTGTTGCTCCTCAATGCCCCGCCTTTCTGAAACGCGTTGATTTTTTACAAAGCTCATCGTTCTGAAAAGCGAGGTGTATGCTGATTGGCCAGCTATCCAGTGCGTTGTGATTGGCTGAATACCTCAAGCGTGTGACGGAAATGTTACGCCCCTTACCATACTGTGATGCCGTGTCCCGCGATGAGACAACACCAATAAAACTCATTACAAACGAGGCATTTGTTGCATCCAGTGGGTCTGATTATAATGACTTCTACTGTCTTTTTATGCGTTGTGTTGTGTATCGTGCCGTGTAAACATAAAACCATGTCTGCATTTGTGATCGGAGAAATGACAAACAATAAGCGCTACTCTACACTGCTCAAAACTCGCGTCTGAATCGTCAGTGGCAAATTTTTTTAAAAAACGTACTTACAGGCTGTGAGTTAGAAGCGCCAGACTGTCCTTGCAAAGTTAGAACTGCCCCACTTTATAGAACAGCCTTTGAGCACAGACCCATTGTATGCTACTCTGCAGGTTCAGGAAACAGTCTTCCATA
>NW_015506006.1:125888-133375 GCF_001515645.1 Sinocyclocheilus grahami
GCCCCTTACCATACTGTGATGCCGTGTCCCGCGATGAGACAACACCAATAAAACTCATTACAAACGAGGCATTTGTTGCATCCAGTGGGTCTGATTATAATGACTTCTACTGTCTTTTTATGCGTTGTGTTGTGTATCGTGCCGTGTAAACATAAAACCATGTCTGCATTTGTGATCGGAGAAATGACAAACAATAAGCGCTACTCTACACTGCTCAAAACTCGCGTCTGAATCGTCAGTGGCAAATTCTTTTAAAAAACGTACTTACAGGCTGTGAGTTAGAAGCGCCAGACTGTCCTTGCAAAGTTGGAACTGCCTCACTTTATAGAAACAATCTTTTGTGCACAGACGCATTGTAGGCTACTCTGCAGGTTCAGGAAACAGTCCTCCATAAAATGCGCTGCACACATCTGAATATTTGGGTTGAACTGTTCTGGAGCAGTGTTGTAAATACAACTTAACCACAGATTTCTAGTTGTGTCCTCTTTTGGAAGGCCAAACAAAGTAGTTTCGCTTTCACAACGAAACACACAGCGTCCCACACGACGGGCTAGAGTGAGGAACGGGCTGCGGGATTGAGAACGGCGCGGCCGGCGGATTCGACGAAGGAGCGGCCGGCGGGCTTTCGGCAACCACATGTGATGACCTCGGGCTGGACTCCGCTTCGTCCACGGTGAAAGCCGATCCGGCGATCCACAGCGTGAAGTTGATGTATTTCCTCAGCGACCAGCACGGATCAGCTCTAGGCATGACGAAGCGGATATCGTCCTCTTTTGGAAGACCAAACAAAGTTGTTTTGCTTTCACAATAAAACACACAGCGTCTCCATGACATGGCGGCGGCGGCAACAACAATACTACAGTGAGAATAAAATTTATGCCTTCTTTCTTTGCGTGAACATTTGGGCGGCATTATGCAAATCTTCCAACATCGTGACGTAGACATGGGGGCGTGTTGGAACGAGCCGTTTTAGGAGGGCGTGATTGACTCTTAACTTTTATAAAGAATATCTCTTTGGGTTTGAGACTTTAGTCTTTGCAACTTTAGGGATCTTATCTATGCACGAACATCTTGTAACACTTCAAAGAGAAAGACATTTTTTAATTGCATCATATGACCCCTGAAAGGGATCAGAGCAAACAAAGAATGTTATTGAAAAGGGAATTTTAATTTGTCCACGCATTTTGGCACACAGGCCTTCGTCAGGGCTAAAAGATTACAGGTGTATATAGATTTCTTTAAATGCAAACAAGGACAAAATTAAAACTTGCAAACAACCAATGAAAATATTGGATAATATATCATTCACTAATCACAAAATTCATCAAACAAATAGACACATATTTTTTTTCGGAATAAGTATACAGGTACAGTCAACAAACAGACAAATAGTAATACTTAAAATTAATAAAAAAATTAAGAATACAATGCACACCTATATGCAAAATCATTATTGAAACAGTCTTATAAAAAGTTATTCATTAATCCCAATAGGGAACAAACTTTTTAAATAAAAAAACCAAAATGCCTCTTTTCTTTTCCTAATTATATCTGTATCACCTCCTCTTACTGGAATGTTTATATGTTCAATACTAAAAAATAGAAAGGAAGACACAGAATGATTACATTCTTTAAAGTGTTTTGCTACTGGTTTAGTTGTGTCACCTCTTTTTATTGAACTCCTGTGTTCAGTAATACATTCCCTTAAACGCTTAAATGTTTCTCCAACATAAACTTTTTTGCAAGGATATTGTATTATATATATATATATATATATATATGACATTTTTTGTATTGCATGTAATAAAACTTTTAATGTGTAATGTGAAGTTTTGAATGGAGTATCACTATATGTCTGTTTGTTGACTATACCTGTATACCAGTGGTGTAGTCGGGGCCATATGCAAGTGTATGCCGTATGCTTACTTTTTTCCCCAGGCTGTTTGCGTATTACGACTTCTAAGGATCAATATTTGCGTATACCCTCGGTATACCCACTTGTTTTGTTGCTTTGCAAGTCCGTAATCTACTATCATGTAGCTTCCCCTTTAATAGTGTTCCATACTGCTGTGTGAAATGCGTGATTCTTTGTAATTGGTGCAATATCACTTCTGTCATTCAACGCCACTCATTGCCGCTCGCGCTTGGTGTTTTGAGCGGCACTGAGTGCAGTTCTCGTGCTGAAACAGTGGACACACGCTGTAAGGAAATATGGTGGTGAGTGCACGGATTTGAGTGGAGACATTCTCTTGTTAGTAGCCTATCGAAAAAGCAAGCCCAATATGATAGTGTGGCCACGACGTGAAACAACTACTTTCGAATGTTTTTACTAACAGCCCGAGCCTCAGTAACATACATTTTAGATCTGATGGAGGATTGAGCCGTATGCAGTTACTGAAGAGAGAGAGCAGAAGAGAGCGCGTGAATGTGAATTACTCGCATATGACCGGCTTTCCCAAAACTATTTTATTGATAATGTATTTGTGTGTGTAAGAGAGAGAACACGCTGTCCAACAATTAATGCCACAGATCCCCAAATATAATCCCTTAGTCACGATAGTTTTGTCTGTTAACTTAGCTGAGTATTAAACTAATAGCAACTGTTTGGCTATCAGGAGCACCCCATTATTATCAGAATACTGTATGCTAAATAACATCATACTGTAAAGTTACATTAATACATTTAGCAGACAGATATTCACATGGATTTATAGTTTAGGTAGGCAGGGAGAGCAGACAGCAAAACAAAATATGAATCAATGCAAAAGTGTGTTCAGTAGGCTATTAGGATTTTTCAATAAAGGCATTGTACTAATTTTTATAAATAGGCACTCTAAACACAAATTTGTTTTAATATATTTGTATGAAATATAGGTTTGTTAAATCTTGGGTATTCAAGTCATTTTAAGATAAATAACATTCTGGTCAAAAAAATTACAATGAGGTGGTTGTTTTGCAACTAGGTGGACACATTTCTATTCATAACAGTAGACCTGCTGACGAAGAAGTGACAGGTACAAGAAAAAAACACACACATATATGCAAGGGATGGACAGAGATATTGGGGAAAATGGAAGTGAAGCTGCAGTTCAAGAACCTTTAATTATTTTGCACAGCTCCAGCCTAAAGGTTTAGACCTTTGTGATGGCCAAACAAATAATAGGGTTGTCTGTGGTTTCAGAATTTGTAGTGGGTGTATAAGATGGCCTGGATGAGTGTGAGATTTCCCAGCCTGAAATTGTGTCCCAGTCCGGCCCTGCCCTTAGTTCAGGCCTGGTTTTAAGGCGATGATAGTGCAAGCAAAAGCTAAAGAAAGCAAGAGCACCCGCAGTTGAAGCTGTAATAAACAGATTTGGCAAACTATCTAGCGCACATTTGTGTTTGGCTACATTGCTGAACGCTGTAAAAATGTAAATGGAAACCTGTTACGCTCTCCGGAGCGCAATCACATACATACCTGTTGATTTATTGAACGCAATCAGAGGCATTAAAGTTAGAACCCATTCAACGCTTAAAGGGATAGTTCACCCAAAAATGAAAATTCTGTCATTAATTACTCACCCTCATGTCGTTTCAAACCCGTAAGACCTTCGTTCTTCTTCGGAACACAAATTAAGATATTTTTGATGAAATATACAGCAACCCAACTGTAATGTTCCCAGGTCCAGAAACGTAGTATAAGAACATCGGTAAAACAGTCCATGTGACATCAGTGGCTCAACTTCAGTTTTGCGAAGCTACGAGAATACTTTTTGAGCGCAAAAAAAAAAAATGTCAACAATTCTTCTCCCCCGAGTTACATCTTCCGCCATTTTAGAGAGAATCACAATGCATACGCACGCTTTCCCCTAAGCGTAAACAATGCTGATTATGCAGATTACGTTCATGCGCACACTTTCTCCCCCGAACGTAAACAACGCTGATTACGTCCATTACGCTCTTGGGTACTCTCCAAAAATGGCGGAAGACGTAACTCGGGGGAGAAGAACTGTGAATTAAATTGTTATTTTTGTTTTCTTTGTGCTCAAAAAGTATTCTCGTAGCTTCGCAAAACTGAAGTTGAGCCACTGATGTCACACTGACTGTTTTACCGATGTCCTTATACTACGTTTCTGGACCTGGGAACATTACAGTTGCGCTGCTGTCTATGCAGGGTCTGAGAGCTCTCACATTTCATCAAAAATATCTTAATTTGTGTTCCGAATATGAACGAAGATCTTACGGGTTTGGAACGACATGAGGGTGAGTAATTAATGACAGAATTTTCATTTTGGGGTGAACTAACCCTTTAAAACGCTGGAGTTTTTGTCCAGTGCTCAGTTCTGCAAGCTCGAGAACCATCTTATTATAACGATGTAAATAGCTCTCTTTGCACGCTTTATGTAGGCTATATGTAATTTATGTTATCCATATAGGCCTATTTGTATAAAACTTTAGTTTTTCATGCTACATGCTGGAAAATCCTCTTGCAGGAGAGTATTCCCTTCCTAAATTATAAATTAGCTATATGTTGTACATGTATAAAGACCCACTTATGCTGTGTGAGAAAAATGTTAGGCATCATATTATAAGTATAAATATAAATTATTTTAATTAAATTATTGTCTTTTAAATTTCCATAGTGCTAAAGCCAAAGCAAATTTAAGAAATTATCTGGGAATATTTATTTCATATGAAGTTATTGTTTTCTACCCACTTGCATAAAATAAAACATTAAATTCTGATTTATCTGTAAAACATTTTTCACAATGAATACAATTCCAAAGCAGCTTGAAATTATGTATAGAACTGTAATGTGGTCAACAGACCTGGAACAACCTAGAAGTCATGCAGTGACTACTATCTGTCAACCAATTTTAGAGTGCACTGCATTAATATAACTAAATTACTATATAAATGACACTTTTTTTTTCTAGGAACCTATGTACATCTGCAATTTCTTAGCCCTGATGAAGGCCTGTGTGCCAAAATTGGCACACAATTGGCGCATTGGCAAAATAAAATTCTCTTTTTAATTACATTCTTTGTTTGCTCAGATCCCTTAACATCACAAGTGTCTCTGGTACTGTATCAACATAATGCTAAATATGATACAGTAAAGAAGGAGACTAACAATAAAAAGATAAAAAAAAATTAAACATAACGTAAAGGCACAGTTTCAAATTGGTGGGGGAAAAAAAGTAAAAACCACCACATGCAGAACAAAGAGCTGCTTCTTCTTCCCACACTGGTTGCAGTGAAGAGGGGGCTCTGTATGAACCCAACATACAACACAGGCTCATTAGCAGGAGCTCCGCTGTTTATGATTACCCATAATTACCAGCACTCAAATGAGACCTAAGAAAAAAAAAAGTAGAGGAAGGAAGAGAGAAAAAAATAAATAAATAAAAAAAGCGAAAAGAGAGAAAAACAATGTGACTGTAGCCTTGTTACAGGCATTTTCATTTCAAAGTTCTTTTAAGCTGAAGAAATGAAAGTGGTTTACACTGTCATCCCTACTGCTGTGCTTGACACTTTAGTTTAAACTGACAGTGGGAATTAAAATCTGTAAATGGCTTTTATTTTTGATGCACAATGTATGAATCAGCTGTCAAACTCAGTGTTTGTTGATTTTTATCGGGAGGGTTATTACATTTTGAGAATGTGACAATTAAAAAGCCCTCGATCATTCCATAACTTTGCCTCAGGGTGCTAATCTAGGAGTAGGGAGAGAAGGAGGCACATTCACTGTGGTGTAAAACTGATTCCCAATCAATTGCAAAAAAAAAATCAGGTCTTTTAAAACACACATTGCTTATGCATACTTGATTAAAAATTAAAAAGAAAGAGTTTGACAGCGGATACGCTGCCACGGGAGAAGCGTGATGGTTGAATGCGGTTATGATGGGAGCGGGTCTCAGGTTAACCTCAGGCCACTGGAGCGCTTCAGGATTGGACATAACTGGATAATAACACAGGACACAACTGATCAAGATGCTTGTGCACTAAATTGTGTTTTCACAGACAGGTCACAGCACCGGTACCTGCTGCCGCCACAGTTGTAAGAAAGAAAAAAAATAAATAAATAAAAAAAGTCTGATATCTGTGTCTCCTCTCCGATTGCAGAGGATATACAGAGGAGAAAAAAGACTTAAAGGGGAAAAAGGCGCAATTGTTTATTGATTTTATAATAGGCTTAATGCCAGAGAAATAAAGTGGAGGTCAGTAAGAAAGCTCAAATGTGAAGAAATGACATGACAAACACCAGCCTACTGGAGCTGACAACAGGTCTGTCCAAAAAAAAAGTTATTTCTTTCTCTTTCCCATTCTTTTTTCTTCTTCCTCTCTTTCTTTCTTGTTCATTCTTGTATTTATTCATTCTCATCTTCGTATTTTTCTTTTCTCTCCCTTATTCATTCCTTATTCGTATTATTTTGTTTTTCTTGCATTCTTATTTATTCATCATTTTCCTTCCTTCCTTCCTTCCTTCCTTTCGCTTTTCCATTTTCATTCCTTCCAACTCCTTTTCCTTGCTTATTTTCCCTTTCTTATTTCCTTCCTTGTTCTTTTACTTCTTTTTTCCTTTCCTGATCTTTTTGTTCTTTTTTTCATGTTTCTTTCTTTCTCCTTCCTTCTTTTCCCTGATGTGTTTTTCTTTATTTATTTCTTTCCTTCTTGTTAGTTGTTTTATTTATTTTTCTTGTTCTTTTTCTTATTGTAATCCTTTCTTCATTCATTTGTCGTTCTTTTCCTTCATTTTCTGTCATTTTTTCTTTACTTCCTCACATTCTTTTTTCTCCTACTTTTTCTTCCTCATTTTTCCCTTCCTTTTTATTTCTCAAATTTCAATTTATTTTTCTCAGTTTTCTGTTCTTTCCTTCCTTTCATTTTCCTGCTTTATTGATTTACCATTCATCCTTCCATTCTACCTTCCTTCTTTTTCTCATTCTTTTTCTTTCTTTCGTTCTCTTTCTTTCTTTCTTTCCTTTTCTACTTTTTTTCTTGTTCCTTTCCATCCATTCACAGATATGCTCATCACTCCTGTACTCTTTTAACAGCTTTAGGAATGATCCCTAAAGACATTTAAGGCACTTTAAGAACAATATCATATAGCTAGGCTGTTTGCCCTGAGAGACATAAAAGGAAACCTGATCATATTTTCCAGTGTGTGAGCTATAACTTTATAGTTTGTGGCTGTATGTATCAGAGTGTCAAAACATTAAATGTAAATTTGAGTCATTCTGTGTGGCAATGGTCAAGGCAACAGAAGGTAAATAGAGATAATATATAAATTCTATATAATTCTGTAAGTCAACTACACCTCAATCACAAGTGATTGCAGAAAATGGGAAGGATTCTAAAGACAGGGTCATTTCTTGAAGTGCCCTGTAATGTTAGGGCGCAACAAAGCCGTGATCAGATTCTCCTATGATGGAGGAGTAGCATCATGCTGTGTGTGTGTGTGTGTGTGTGTGTGTGTGTGTGTGTGTGTGTGTGTGTGTGTGTGT
>NW_015506006.1:133533-137492 GCF_001515645.1 Sinocyclocheilus grahami
GTGTGTGTGTGTGTGTGTAGATCAGTGTGTATGCATATGGCCTGATATATGGATGATAACACTAATTAGCTCATTTTGTTTGGGGCACAACACTCATTAAAAACCCAGTGGGACCATTAACGTTACGGTCCCTCCAAAATGATGCAACCGCCATATTAATCTCCCCAGCTCTCACTCCTAATGGCGACCGCTTCAGGTCGGGTTGCGGAATAAAATAAATAAGCGAAATAAGAAATATTTGTGAGTGCACATTTCTTGCATTTCTCTTTTCTTCTGCAAGAGACACCCCCTCCTCTCCCGCCGATTAATATTCATTAATAGTGAAATTCACACACACATTCTCTCCCAGCACCAATTACTCTATGTACCTTCTGCTCAAGGCTAAACTCCAAAACGGTGTACGCATAAGGATGCGGGATTCACCCGTGCCGCTTTTGACAGTGTTTTCAGCCTTATGCGGTAATGTACCCATAATTCCTGTGCTTCGCCACAGCTTGCGCTGCCATAAGGCACCACTTACGGCGAGACAGCGGAGTCTGATATCTCAGGCCTGTTAGGATTAGGAGAGTAGACGTAGCATCCTGCTAATAGACCAAACGCGGAAGCCGAACTCTCGAGGGTCGGTCACGCGGAATCTTTAATGTGTCTGCTTTTCACACCATTTCTCAAACACCAAAACCTGTTCAGGGATTTTTGTTCAGCTGCGCTTTAAGCGAGACCCATGATGCGAGCTATCAAAAATCAAGTCACAGTGCATGGCAAGGATCCATTTTTAAAAGCCTTCAAGAAACGTACTCTCGCCTTTCGGCCAGCAAAGAGCTAACCGGGAACCCGCTTCTCGACTGAGTCGGGCCTGGATGGACCAGGGTGAAAAGGCTAATATTCTCCATCTCCAAGCTGGATATTAGGAGTGTTGATGAGATCTATGAGTTTGCCATTTGCCCGTGGAGCGGCGAGGCTGCGGCAGAGCCGGGTACCATATGGCTGGTGAGAGATTTCCTCCCTCTTTTCCCCCTCTCTGCGCCTGACAGCTGGATGCCTGCTAACAGGGGACGAGGAGCTTGGCAGCTGCAAGCTGAGAGCAATGCTTTGATGCCGTGCCGCGTAACTAACGCAAACTTTCCACAGGTAGGTGAGCGGAGGATAAGACGTATAGACGGCGAGTGTGAGAAAGGGGCAAGAGGGAGACGGTGTGCCAAGAGAACGGGGAGGAGTGAAAATGCTTCTGGGAGCACATTAAAACGTACAGCTGGCAAGTACAAAAGTGAGAGAGCTTTTTTTATAGTTTTCTCTTTTTTTTCTTTGAGTCAAAGGGGCTTTCATCATCTGAAAAAAGCTTCCTTTGGAAACAATGATGCAGGTATGAGGATGTTTTGAAGAGAATGAATAAAACACTTCATCTCCTCTTTTGCTGTTTTAATCAATGCAGAATAAAAGGCAGCTGGTAGAACATCGAATTTCACATGATAGAGAAGCTTCACATAGAAATCTAAATTGCTAGATTAAACAGAGAATGCAATAGGTTTTTTTTGGGTGGGGGGGTGATGATTCAAGTGTCTCTGCGTGGAAGGAAATGGATAGCTGCTCCACCATGCTGATGAGTCAAATGTCCCTCCTTTTGGGGAGCTTGTCAGCCCTCTCCTGTGAGAATGGCGAGGGGTAAAGCATAGACATACTCCAGTGAAGATGCCACAGTGCCCTCCACTCCAGATCAAATAACTCACCTCTTATTAATCACGAACCGCTCACTCTAAACAGGAGGTAGTCATCTTCAAAGTGCCACTTACTGTCACTGTCAGCGGTCACAAAACAACGTGGTGGCCCGCTTTAGTTTGTGAGAAACTTAACTACTCCGGAGCATTAAAAATCTAAAAATGTGGGATGAAAACTGCAGAGAGTAGGAAAAAATGCTTCTCTAGACAACAAGAGAGCACAAATTGTCTGCTGTCAAGTAGTCCAGGTGGTTGTGGCATATTGGTGTTGGTTAAGGAGAGTCCCAAATCTGTGCTTTTTCTAGAGGAGTGCTAAACATTTAAAATAATTAATGTAGTCATTCATTCATAGTCAGTTCAACATTCATTCAAACTTTACTTGAAAACAAAACACACAGGGTAACACTTTAGGATAGGGGCCAATTCCCACAATTAACTAGTCGCTTATTATCATGCATATTACTAGCATATTGGCTGTTTATTAATACATATAAAGCACACATTCTGTATAACCATATTCTACATCCCTAATCCTACCCAACACCTAAACTTAACAACTAACAACTACCTTACTAACTATTAACAAGCAGCAAATTAGGAGTTTATTGAGGCAAATGTAATAGTTAATGGTTTGTTAATAGCAATACTTTGACCTTAAAATACCATGTGACCAAAAAAAAGTAAGTAGAACATTTTTCACCAGCTAAAAAAGTCAAATGTTTTACCAGCTAAAAACCTAAAAGCTGTGTCTTATGTGGTAACATCAAAAATAACTGTTTTATTCAAAATATTATTTAATTTGTCTGAATTAAACTATTGTATTACACCAAGTAATTTTTTAAAGGTTAGATCTAATAAAAATGTCACTTTAAGATAATTACGGAACAATAAACTTTTTACAGTGAATAAATAAACCTGATAATAATTATTCAGAATAAAAAATACTTTTGTTAGTGTAACCTATTTTGTCAGCTTGATGTAGTCAGTTTAAGTAACATTTTTGACTTAATTTACATGTAACCACATGCAGCAAATTTTCTTGGTTACCTGAAAAAAAAATCATCCATTTGTATGCATGTTTTTGTTTGTTTGTTAATTTTGACCTTGAAATGTCACAATGTCAGACACGTCAATCTTCCTGAAAACGAGAAACTCAACAACTGATGGATAGTCAAGTCACTGTCCTACATTTTTTTTACTTTTTCATAATCTGTTACATTAAAATATACATCACAGTACTTTCAAATTCATAATAGGTAGCACATGCAAATAGTGTGTAAAATAATTAAGTTTTAATTACACTATTTTAACTATACTTTAGCTCTGAATTAAAAAAAAAAGTTTATTTATAACGTAAAGTCTTTTTACAACATATAATTCAATGCCTAGGTTTTAGAATTTAGTATATTTATGTAGCATAAGAAGCTCATTTGGGTAACACTTTCTATGAAGCCCATATTTATAACACATTATAAGGGTATTCTTAAGGCATTATAATGAATACATAATGCATTATAAAATACCTTATAATATGTTATATCATATTATAAATAATCATAGCAACAATTATAATACATTATAATGCTTACGCATTTGTGGTTATACGTTTTAAGATTATGATTATTTATAACACACAATGAACACCATATAAAATCTATTTTTACATGTATAATGGACTATATATCTTGACATTGTTTATTTAAGATCTGCACAGTATCTCACTACATAGTGTAAGTGGTTAGGTGTGGAGTGTTCCCTGTGAGGCTAATATTAATTTTGATGTGAGCTAGTTAATAATTTAAACAAAAAAAAAAAATGCAATGTTTATATGTTAGGTTACATTTTATTTTGATGGTCCCACTAGTCTATTGCCTATAAGCAACTTTGCAACTACATGTCAACTAACTCTCATTAGAGTATTAGTAGGCTTAGGTTAAGGTTAGGGTTGGTAGAATGTTGACGTACTTGCAAAGTTACTTATAGTCAGTTTGTCTGTTGGGGACCCGTCAAAATAATCAAATGGATATTACATTTAAAATAGTTAAAAGCAAATATGTCTTATTACGCATTCATCTGATCTGATATCTGATCTTATGGCTGTTTGTGAAAAAAAAAATATTATTATTATTATTATTATTATTACTATACTTATAAGTGGTCTTTGATGGCTTTAAAGTAGCATAAAAAAGATGGCAAGATATGAGACTTATAATACATTATAACTATGAGAAATATAATCCATTGTAA
>NW_015506006.1:137534-181317 GCF_001515645.1 Sinocyclocheilus grahami
AGAGTATTAGTAGGCTTAGGTTAAGGTTAGGGTTGGTAGAATGTTGATGTACTTGCAAAGTTACTTATAGTCAGTTTGTCTGTTGGGGACCCGTCAAAATAATCAAATGGATATTACATTTAAAATAGTTAAAAGCAAATATGTCTTATTACGCATTCATCTGATCTGATATCTGATCTTATGGCTGTTTGTGAAAAAAAAAATATTATTATTATTATTATTATTATTACTATACTTATAAGTGGTCTTTGATGGCTTTAAAGTAGCATAAAAAAGATGGCAAGATATGAGACTTATAATACATTATAACTATGAGAAATATAATCCATTGTAATTTACGTGGATGCAACATGTTCACTGTGTGTTATAAATCATCATACTCTTAAAAGCTATAACCACAAATAAGTAAATATTATAAAACATTAAAACTGTTCTTATGAATATTCATAAGATGATATAACATATTATAAGGGTTTTTATAATGCATTCATTATAATGCCTTAAAAAAAACGTATGTGTATTATAAATATGGGCTTCATAGAAAGTGTTACCCTCATTTTTTATTTTTTTTTACTTCATCAAAAACATCCATTCTGTAAGTAATTTGGCCCTGCTTTAATAACCTGGTGGAAGAGCGTGTAAACAGCATGATGCAACCCGCACACATCCTAATGGAATGTGAACACAGACGAGAACTAAAGTTTTTAAGTCAGAAAGAAAAACGAGAGAAACCGGATATGTTGCAGTCAGATGCAATAAAAAAAATGTATTATTATATATACAAGCATGATGTATATTCCCCCCATTTTTCAGTCCTCCTGTTTTCCCTTTTGTTGTTCTCACGTTTCTCACTTTCAGATGTACCCTCTACACTCCCTCGTTCACTATCATTATTTTAGACATTCATGAGCTTTCCTTCCTCATAACACATACAGTGTTTTCACTCATTTAGAACTGCATTCATTTTCACCCCTGCCTCACTTCCACCATGTGTTCATCTCTCCCTCATAGTTACTCTACAACAGACAGGATGGCTTCGCTGGGGCTGCTCTCTCTTGCCCCTGCCTGCCAGTACAGGGGTCTGTTGGGGGAGAGGTTTGCCCAACCAGAGCAGTATGTCATTCTGGATCTTTATTTCCCTGATTTGCATTGCCATCCAAATCTTTTGCCTTCATAATCTCAGCGTTCGGCGTTCAGCTCCAAGAAGCGTATGACTGATTTTTTAATTCCCTCCAAGCGCCGTGTTTCTTTCCTTCTGTTTCTCCATCCGCTCGCTCTCTTGTTCTTTATCCCCATTTCTTCCTCTTTAATTTCATCGCATGACGTAGCTGTCTTTTTCAATCTTTCTCTTTAGGCTTTATTAGAGTAATCTGACCATCATTTACTTGTCTCGGCCCTCCTAACCATCCCTGCGTATCATCGCAGCCACACTTTTTCTTTAGCATGCTACCTCTCTCTTTCTCGCTCATGTCAGCCCTCCCTTCTTTCCCTCCATCTCCCTCTCTCTCTTTCTCTCTCCAGGCCCCCTGTTGCTGCGTGCTACCAGAGCCGTGGTGTGGAGTTTGGCTGAAGCCGAGAGGAGCAGCTGGGCCAGGCTAACGGGGAATGATAATGACCTCAGAAATCTGCTCCTCGCTCCACAACAATAGGGTGCTCAGTCTAGTGGAAAATTGTGTTCATCAGCTAGCTCTGCTCACTTACTAATTGACATTGCCAAATATTTAAAGAACAATTGGAATGCACAGGCTTAAAAAAAAAGAAAGAAAGAAAAAGAGAGAAAATAAAGATCTTAATCCATGGATTACTCTTTTTTACTCTTCTTTCGCCTTTGATTAGAAGATAACTATCGCGAAAATGAAGATTGGGGGTGCGGAGAAGAAGAGGCAAACTTTTCATGTCATTATCTGCCTCATGTCAGTGCCGTGATGTTGACACAAAGGCTTTTTTATGTGGCCTGTCAATGGGGTTAGGAGGGAGAGAGGGAAAGAAGAGGGGAGAGATACTCATCAGTGCATGATGAATGCCACAGCATGGCTGGGACTTTGACACATGTGTCTTTCTCTCTAAATACTGCTTTTAATCTACATAATGTTCTTGCTTTACACCTCCGTAACTTGTGTTTACGCAAGTGCGTGAGAGAAAGAAGGGTAAACAAGAGAGAGAGAGAGAGAGAGAGAGAGACAGTGAGAAGGGGAGGCAAATGGAGAAGGAGGATTCTTCTGTCATGGTATCATATGGCTGGTCCTCCATATTTAATGAGACAAAGGTCAATGTATTCACTTGCTCTTTCACATGGGAGGCACCCCAATCATGCCAAAGTTAACTTGTTCAAACAAAGCGCCCTCCCACCCAGATATGCCATTTGTATGCGCTGGTTTGAGAGAGAGAGAGAGAGAGGCGGTTTCATTCCAGAGGAATTCAGCTCTGACAGAGTAAGACAGCTGTCGCCCTCCGCTCACAAAAACCGCAGCACCATCCAACCTTCCAGCAAATCAACTTTTTGTTTTCGCCAGTAAAGAATGTGACTGTCAATAATGACACTTTGCATCTACTTTAGTGTGCACTAATTCAAAACTCTTCGATTTAAGGAAAATAAAAAGTATTTTTTTCCCCTTCCTGTTTTCTTCAGCAGCCCGATGATGATATTTTCATATTCCTCAGTCAAGATGGTTCTTTTTTTTTCTAACAAGTACATTTATTAGTTTACAACACACCATTATCTCGTTCAAAGTGATGACTCCTTTCCAGTGGGCTGAAAGACGTCATATTGATGCATTTAAAATATTAATATTCAAACTCTCTGCCTACCCCAGTATGACAGCCTTCTGTTGGGGAAAGATAAATATTATGTTTTAATTATAAAAACAGAAAACAGAAAATGAAGAAACTGATGAAAAAGTGCGGCCCTGCCAAGGAGGCTTGTATGCAAAGGTAAGCAATGTTTTGGCAAAGACATGGAATTAAAATCTGGTATACTCCATGCGGCTTATGCTCTCTCTCTTTCGCGCTCTCCTTTTCTTTCTTTCTTTCTTTCTCTGAGCAGTACATAGCTCGCCGTCGTCTCCATAACCAAGCGGGGAATCCTAACAGGATCATTAAGACATAAAACAGACTGATAAATGTTTCATAAGGACTGCCCGTTGATAGCCTCACAGGGGTACGGTGAGCACAGAGAGACGACACTCACGGAAGCTCTTTCATATACACTTTGGAATACAATTGGAATTTTAAATATAGTGAGGAAAAAAGCAATGCTAATTCCCTCTATGGGTAGTATTTACAAATTGAGAGAAAGGCAGGAGAAAAGGCGAGCGAGAGTATAACAAGGGAAAGAGAGAAAAAGTGAGCATGTGAAACAGAGAAATCAAATGAGCTGCTGCTAAGGGGAAATAAATTGCCCTTTTATTGTTGAAGCGTGCACAAAAATACTAAGTCTACGTTTATCTAAGACACGTCAATCAACAGAGCACACTGACAATTAGCACGTTGAATAGAACTTTTATCATTTAAACACACCAGAGTCCTGACCCACAGTACTGAACTAAAGCAGTATAATAACATTTTTCTCACACACCATGACATTTTTTTTAATTATTACACTTCAAAAAAAGATGACAGATTTAAGAGAAGGAACACTGAGTTGCAGAATATGCATAGGAAGACTGAATGCAGCATTCAAATTAAATATGAGAAGGTGGAAAAAAGCGAGAGAGATGCATGCTGGGTGAGAGGGCAGAGGGTGCGAACTATAATGAAGGTGAATGATAGGAATAAACATTGACATAATTCTTCCCAAGGTCTACAGTTCCTAATTAGCACATGAGAGAGAAATGTAGTCTGTCCTCATTTTAAAGATTTGGGAGAGCGAAAAAGAAAATTAAAGAAAGAGAAAGAGAAAGGAGGAGCAGGGGAGAGGGAATATGACAGCGGTGCCATTAATGATTAGTAATAGTCTTTTGTCTCACAAAAGCTATTTCTTGTCATTTTAGGGCTCAGAACATCTTATTTTCAGTCACAACAGCCTTCATCAGATGTGTGGACATTCAGAAGTACAATCCCAAATAGGAGTTCTTGACCACTCAAACATAGTTTGTGAACTAAAAACTAAATTTGAATGAACTTGAGTAGCATAATTTCTCCTTCTCTAAACTGAACAAGTAATGTAATAAACATCTGCATGAAACTGATGCCATAGGTCAGAAAGGATGAACAGGTCTGTGCCTCTGTGGATAGTCGTGCATTTTGCATAGCAGTTTGGGTTATTTCGACTTTAATTACACCACAATTACATTGTACAGCAAGTCTGCATATGTAATTACTCCAATTTGTAATTGTGTAATTAGATGAATATCCATGCTTTATAACCTAAGGCATCCATTGGCAAATCCAATTTCAATTTGTATGGAGCAAGTGTTTCGCCCAAAACGGCGGCAAGCTGTAAAGACCCGGGGATATACTGATAATCCTTGCCATGTTAAAATGCTCTTCCTCTTAACAATATTTAGACATGGAGGATTCTCAACTGGAGGAAAAACACAAGGCAGGTTTGAAGCCTTAAGCAACAGAGATCCGGCAGTAGAAAAAAAGGATGTTCATGAAGACAACATGCTTGTTTTACATGGTTTTCTCAAGTTAGTAGTACAAGTTCAAGGATGTCTTGACATAAAAACAAGGGAGGAGTATGGTCCTTAATAAGCATTCCATGGGTGCCACACAGGGCCTGATATGAGAAATGTTAGTGTACTAACTTTATAAATACACACTGTAAAATAATGATTTTTTTTTCAAAGTTGTAAATAAAACTTGAGTATGTTTTACACTATTTCAGTTTTTCTACTTCAAAATTCCCCATTTAATTTTGTTATTTCTTGTTCCTTTGTAATTATTTGTTACATTTACAAACTATTTCTGCGTGAAAACTGTTTCAAAGTACATGCAGCTTGTAGTATTGGTATTAGTATATGAGTGTAGTATTTGTTTTACAGTCAATCTATATTCAGTGTGAAGCTATGTAACAATTAAGCTATGTATATGATGCGTGTGTATGTATGTGTACACACACACATACACACACACACACACATGCATGTTTGTTGTGTTGTGTTTTGCCATTCATTGTATGCTTCTGTTAAATACTTCCTCTCTCTCTCTCTCTCTCTCTCTCTCTCTCTCTCTCTCTCTCTCTCCTCTCTCTCTCTCTCTCTCTCTCTCTCGCTCTCTCTCTCAGCTGTCACTCAAAGTCCCACAATAATGAATTCAGAAACACTATCAGGAATGAACCCCCCTTGTTTATGAAGCCCAATTCAGACTGCGGAATCTGAAATAACAATAGATCCCCTCCTCAGTCAAGCCAATCTTGTAATGATAATAAGAAATAAAAGAGAATAGGGAAACATTTAATAAACTAAAAAAAGAGAGAAGGAAAGAGGTGGAAGAGATGTACAGAGTCTGGAAATGCTATTGCACAAGAAGCATATTTAAGGTTGATTATTGAGAGGAGAGGAGAAAGGCCTTTAGAGGACATTTTATCTGTCTCTCTCTGTGTTTAAACAAGTGCAGTGTCAAAGACAAAAGCGATTGTGTCAACCTTCTTTCACAGTTGAGATGTTATTGTTGATTACTGTAATTCAAGTTTAACTCAAAATTGCAGTGGGTAGGTGGTTTAGAGGTTGGGTGAGCTTGCTGAAGGGAGACAGAAGATGAATCTGCCATATGTTAAAGAGAGCGTAATGTAAAAAGCAAATAAAATTGACACATGATAAAGGAAGTCTGTTCTCTTTGGGTTAGAGGAACGAGCGAGATATTAAAAGTAAAACAGAGGTATGATATGCCACATCCTGTTGCATACTACATAAATATATACACCCTTCCTCCCCCCAAAATGAAAAAAAAACACACATGGGTGTATATATATATATATATATATATATATATATATATATATATATATATATATATATACATACATAAAACAGGCCATGACATGTATTTTCTTGTTTTATCCTTGCTAATTAAAATAATTGAAATCATCTTCATGAGAGAAGAAATACTTTTCTCCAATGCTGGGCTAATAAAGATACGTTGCACTAAACATTAAAGCACCAGTAGGTAAAGAGACAGTGCAGCAACACTTCCTTCCCTGTACATCACACCTTTAGTTTGTAAGGGTTTGTAAAGTACATGTGTTGTGTCATGGCCTGAAAGTGCAGCCCTCTGAGAATGTGCATGCATACTTTTAAATAAGTATGTCAGAGAATCTGCCAAACTACCTGCTCCTTATTATGGCATCATTCCCCCATAAACACACGCACCTCCCTGTGCTTGCAAGCAAAGAGACCTGAAGGTCAATCTCAAGACAAGAGGGGGGCCTGGCATTATGCCCGCTGCACAGTGAGAGCTCCCTGCCTGCTCCAACTGAGCTGGGCAGCGATGTGGGATTTCAGCTGGTGATCACACTCTACCTTGACACTACCTCACACACAGTCGGGGGAGGGGGAGAGTAGGAATATATATGACAATATACATATATATATATAGTGGGCATCACTAATTAAATTATGAGAAAAGTGACATCAAAACACCAGATACTAAAAAAAAAACCCGTACAAGTGTATACAGAGCTACAGAGTTTCAGGCTACAAAGTTCAGAAGCTGCAAACTGATTATACTGTAGGTTCAACAATCACTCACATTATGAGCTCAGTTACTTCTGGGTGGCACATACTGTATCTGGGAGGGGGACACAAAAGAAGTCAGATTCAAGAATCATGTGAAAGGATGTTTGCCAAAAAAGCTAAGATTTTCAGCCAAAAATGTAAAACAATATGTGTGGCATGAATGTAACACTGCCCACACCTCAAAAACGCCATACCTACAGTGAAGTATGGTAGCGCTAGCATCATGCTGTGAAACTGCTGTGGGCATTGGGTGTCTTGTTAAAATATAAGGAACAGAGGATGGGCCACAATTTTGGGAAATTCTGCAAGGGAACCTTAGCAGTTTCAGCCTGCTAAAAATATCTGGGTGAGAGTTTCAGACTTTCAACGATATTAAATTATCCAAAACATATGGCCATATCTGAGATGTCAAACCAACTGAGAATCTGTATCATTACTTATATAATTAATAGGTTATTATATTTTTTTATTTTTTAAAGAGAAATAGAGAGACAGACAGCGAGAGAGAGAATATAGATTATAGCAAAAGAGCATGCAAATGGTAAGATGGTAAAAGAGGGAGAGAAAAAAAATAAGTAATGGTGACATTGCCAAAACATCCCAAAACCAATTTCTCAGATTTGTGTTTATTAAAACTGGTCTACTTATGTACAATAAAAGCTATGAGAGTGCCAAAGAATCAATAAATAAATTGTATTTTCATTCTCTATCCCATGATTCAGTTAGTGCTTAACATTTTTATTACTAAACACTAATCACTTTAATTCCAAATACCCTGCCAATCTAACAAAAGCTTGAGAAGAGTTTATAAAATGCCATGAGCTAAATCTCAAAGTAGTAGTAAGAGAGATGCAAAATAAAGAAAACTTCCTGCATTAAAATTCACTGGATAATTACTTCTGTAACATACCCTCCTTTCTGTTGAGGAGTGTTTAGGTTTAATAGTCTCTGTAAAGAAAATAGGTTTTATCTTCTTCTCATTTTCATTAATTCCTAATTGGGGTGGGGGTTGTCTGTTATTATTCCTTAGATTAAAATAAACATAGCCCACTGCATGTTCAAACTCATCTCACTACATGAGGGTGATAAGGACTGGGAATAAATAAACAATTTCTTCTTTGCTGTTGAAATTAAGTTGCTTAGAGCCTTAAGCTAAGCCACTTTTTTTATTTTCTTTTTTTTGATGACTTAAAAGCACATTTTACCCAGCAAATGAAGTTCATTTTTTTGACCTGCTTTATATGTATATCTTTAATTAGTGTCTTGTTTAGCTTAAGCTAACTGATTATCACATAGACGTGACCTAATTAACAGCCATGCTGCTTAACAGTGGCGTACCACCCCAAGGAATGAGAAAGTTACCTTTAAAACTTCTGTAATCATTAGCTGCAGCTTCACTTAATCCCACTAAACATACATTTTTATCACACAAGCTCTGAGTTCCACAGATGGGGCGGGGTTTGCTGTCCCTCTCCCTTCCAGCAAGATGTTTTAATCACTCGTAACATGCCCATACATCCACATAGGCTTTCCATTGTGAGAATGGAATATGGATGTTGTTTTTATATAGTTAACTTCATAGTTAATGGAAAATTTTACGGATGCCAAAGGATAGCTAAAGTATGGAAATGTCATTAATTAATTAGTTTAAGAACACAGTAAATAAAGACACTAACTCCTTCTGAGGGTGTTTGAGGGCTATTTGAACAGTAACATTAACTGTCAGAGTTAAGCATTGAATGTGCTGCTCAGATTTACGTTGGCATTGCTACATTGCTAGCACTTTTGATCACCTACCCACCACCTAACTGCAACATCCCAATCAGCCATTTTCTGTCTGAAAGAACCAACTGTCAAGAATACCAAAGCGCAAATGCATTCACTTCCTTTCATTGGTTTCAGTGGTGGCTTCACTGCTTTAGCTGTCTATTGTTAACTATTGCTAAAGTCGACAGATAACTTTCAAAGCTTTAAAAGCCTGCTGTCACGTATTCTAAAAGACCTTAGCATTTACTTTACACAGAGAATATAGGCTATGATGATGATGTTTGGTGATCGATGTCTTACTGAGACTCCTTGGTAAACACAACTAGCATGCTAGTGCTATGTAGGGATCTGAACCCCATTGATACTGACATCTTACCAATTCATATGGCATAGTTTCTTCCTCATTTGTTCCTACCCACTGTGAAATTGATCTCTTAGGGCTGTAATCCTGCTACTTTGTAAAGATTTCATTAGATAATTGCTATTTAAATTTACTGTAATTACAGACAGTTGACCGAAAAGCTAATTTTAGGCATTTATTTAAATATATACTTTTAATACTTTATATATATATATATATACATATATACATATATATATATATATATTGCATCCAAATGAGAGAGAGACCACGAAGCTAGACATTTCTTATATTAACTAACATACTCTATGATTAGCTCAGTGAATAATAATAAAAAAACATAGACCTGGCTAGAACAAGCGGAGTGATACAAAATTGTGAAAGGGCATTCCAGTAGCGATACCAGTACAATATATCACGGTTCTCAACCAATCAGAATTGAGAACCAGATCAAACTGTTGTATAAATATATATACATACAGACTGATAACTTTCTTACCTGAAGAAGGAGAAGAAGGGTGGGGACTGTCATCCTGCACACTGCCCGTTTGGGAGTGTCCGCCTCCAGCACCGCTTTCCTCTGTCACATTGGAGGAGCCTGGGGTGGTGGATCGGCTGATGGACTGAGATTCAGGGTCGCTAGCTGAGCCACGCCTTTCGTCCAGACCATGGTGGGAGCTGTCCTCTAGGGTTCGACGGTCCTTGCTGTGTACCCGGGAGTGGACCACCATCTGGTGGTAGGTTCTAAAAACTCTGCCACAGTCAGGACACTCAGTTGCTTTCTCTTTCAAGCCAGCTAGGCTGTACTCAAGCCCTTGGCCCAGGCCCAGACCCCCATGGTGAGGCAAGAACTCACGGTGGCTATCAAAGCTTAGACCCTCATCTTTCAAGGGCATCATGCCTCCACTTGTCTTCACTCCATGAAGGACATCAGGGTGTTGCTTCTGTTTGGAACCATCACTAGAGCCTAAGGTTGGGTGCTCAAGCTTGTCTTTCCCAAAGAGAACAATCCCAGCTGCACTGGCAAGTTCATCTTCTTGTCCATGCCCCCCATGGTGCTGCTCTTTTGGCATGAAGGAGCGTTCCATAGCCATTCCACGAGCCATAATTTGCCAGGCTTGATAGCTGTTCAGGGGGTCCATCTCCGCCACCTTTGCTGCGGCTTGCAAGCGCTCCATACAGCTTGACTTCAGGGGGGGTACCAGGTTCAGGCAACCCAAGAGTGAGCGCTTCTCATTTTCCCCTAAGCCGTGGCCCATGTTGCCCATTGGGTTTAGGAGCCTTCCAAGCATCTCCTTCTCCTTCATAGCTATACCAGCCTTGGCCAGCATCTGGTGCTGCTGTTCAGCCAGGCCTTGCTTGTCGGGTGTGAGGAAGCCACTTTGTAGACAAGAAATGTAACGTGAATACAGATTGGCGTGGGCTTCTTGAGCCAGGCTGCTCATGCTGTTCACAGAGGGTCCATCTTCATCAGCTCCTCTGCCTATAGGGGGCTTGCTCTTGATGGCCAGCTTGTTTAGGTGTACCTTCATGTGATTCTTAAGGAACCAGGGCTCCTTGAAACGGCGTCCACAGATCTGGCAGCAATGCTCAAAGGAGTCCTTGTGTTTCCGCATGTGGCCTTTCAAAAACCAAGATTGACTGAAGACCTGGCCACAAACCTCACAGCGAAATTCATTGTTGGGCTTCTCTCCATTGCCAGCTCCCGTGCCTTGTCCCTGGGCTGATTCAGCTGTGATGTGGGTTTTCTCCACATGGGAGATGAGGTCCTCCTCTTGGGAAGCAGCGAATTCACACAGGGTACACTTGTAGGGCTTGTGGAGAATGCGAATGTGGCGATCTAGCTCCTCACGCTTCTTAAATTTACCCTTGCAAAATGTGCACCGAAATCCTTGGGCTGGATTGAGGGTTTGCTCATCTTGCAGGTTGGCACCTGCGGGCTTAGGTGAGGCAGACGGCTGGCTCAGTCCATCAGGTGAGCTGCCGATACTAGTTGGAGTGAGCAGGCCACAGGCAGAGCCAGGCTGTTGCTGGTTGTGACTCTGAATACCCAAGTGGGCTGGAAGAGGTTGAGAGGGTTGCAGGAAGCTGCTCCTCATTTGCTTATCACGTAGAATGGCCCTCTCTTCAAGTTCATGAAGCAGTCTGTTTTCCTCACGTACACGACCACGGCCCTTACCAAGATTTCCCAGCTTATGGGTGCGGAGGTGGATCTTCAAGTTACCCTTTTGAGCAGCTCTATGGTCACAATAGGGGCATTTAAAGGGCTTCTCTCCAGTGTGTGTACGCATATGAAGAGACAGAATGCTGTTAAAGCGGAAGCGCTTGCCACATAGTGGACAGGGGTATTTGCGGTTCTTACGGGCATCATCTTCTATGTCATTCATCTGGGTCACAATTCCCAAGTTCTGCCCATTGAGAAATTGTTGCAAATCAACACGACCATTGAGACCACTCAGGGCACCCACATCCATGTCACGGTTAAGCTGGTTGGCCAGTAAGGCCATCTGACTACTGATTGGCTGATTAGCTAAGGCAGCGTGGGTTTTCTCATCCAACGGGGTGGCTGCCTTTTCCTCTGGGATCTGTTGGCGACTCTGTAGTTCAGGAAAGGCATGACCCAGCTGAGCAGTCAGCTGATGAAGTTTCTGACTGATTGGGTAGCGGCCATTAAGTACTGCATTGCTGAGATGGGTGTCAGCATCCGGGACCACCGAGGATACACCAAGGCACAAACTAGAGTCCTCCATCCTAAAGGACAAAAGAGACAAAACAAGTCTTTAGTACACTGTTCAAAAGCAAAGAACAGCAGGTATACAGTCAATACACACCTCCTTCTAGCCTTAAGGCATCATTAGTAAGCTTATTGTATTATCACTCTGCACAATCAACAGGAAATACTGCACAATATATAAATGAAAGTAAAATGATATGCGGAACAGTAACAAATATCAACTAGAAGTAAAGGTGCAATAATTTGAACAGAACAGGTCACAGCACACTATCTTCACCATTGTCTGAGAACTGTTCTTGAAGAACACCCACTCTGCTCTCAGATTTCATGAAAAATAAAGACCTTTTCTCTTAGACCTTTAGAAATACTGTATAGTGTGGTGAAGGTCATATTTCCAAGTTAAATAGCATCACAGCGTCAAGTCTGTCTTAGACATTAGCACAAACACAAAGGTGTTTCATTTTTTGCTGAAGTGGGTGTAGAGGTGGAAAACAAAACTGTAGATATATTATTTTGTGTGGATCTACATTTCAGATTGTATACTGCATTGTCTGGCAAAGAAAATCACACCATTAATTCAGTTCATTCTTGAGTATCCCTTTGTATGTCAGCAATCTGACTATGGTGTGAGGAAATGGTTAACAACGATGACTGTACTTCAGTGACAAGTGTGAAGAAAAAAAAGAGCGAGTTCATCTCCCTCTGATTTATGAAGTACTACATGTACTCTCACACTTGGGGAGAGAAGCTGGAACTCTCAGAACTTTTTCTCAAACAGTAACACAATTTTTGAGGCAATAATTACCCAGTAAACACGGCAAGGCGCCGCATAATTAAGCTACTTGGTCCCATCCTATCAGAATCCCACCAATTACACGCCTTAATGAAACAGAGCAATGTTATTGTCATGAAGCCGCTGCAATACTACAATTATGATATTAACAATAGCACTTAAAACCAAGGGGTTACTCCAGTAAACACAAGCCCTTATCTCACTGCTGCGACACTTGTCTTGGCGTAATTTTCCATTAAGAGGCACATTATGTTTGATGCATATCATTCTGTGTTCACCTTCTTTTTTCCCTCTCTCTGTTCTCTCACTCTCGTATGGCTTCCGATGAGAAGAAAACAACAGTTGGCGTTATTGAAAGGGTTCCCAAAGTATCAGAGGCTTCCCAGTCATTTAAAATGGCCACAGAGTGTCCCAATGAACCACCAGCCTAAAACGAATACATGAGTAGTGCCTGTTGTTATCTAGATAGCTTGTGCTTATTTAGCATGCTACTCATCGTCTTAAGGAAGGATAATGATGTTGCTGCATTCCCCTGAAATTGACAGGGTCAAGCTTCAGAAACAATAAAGTGAGTTTTGCTTTGGTCAACAAAATATCGTATAATATCTCATTAAGCTGATTAGTATGCTGCCTGGTAACGGTGGCTATGCGCTTTAACACATGATTATGAATGTGAAATAAATGCACTGTGGTCATTTTAACAAAGACAATGGCAAGAGCAGGTGTTCAGGAAACTGCATCTAGAAAGACTGAGAAGAGAGCTTTCTCTTCTCTCTGCATTATTTGGAAACACATGCTGGTTTGTCTCTCACACTCATCGCCTGAGGAAGGGTAAAATGTTCTGGGCTGGGTAACCCACACCCTTTGGTCATTAATAAACCTTTAAAATGGTGCAGATTGACCCAGATTACTTATTAGAGTGGGACTACCTAATGACTCAGCACCTGGGCTGCTGACACATTATATTTCACTCTTCCTCACCGCAGTATGACAGCTCCTGTACATGTTTTTCACATGCACAGGGAAACAAATAACTAATTTCTGTGTTGACAAGCAGTTCAGACAACCAGTTGGAGGAACCTATTGGTCTGGTACAAAAAAGTGCATTTTTAGAGACAAATACACAAAGACTAACAAACCAGCACACACACACACACACACACACACAGTCTGCTGTAGAAGGCAGTGGGCTTGGAGCACATATTTGCTGATGCTCTCATAAGAACTCTAATAAGGGCCGCCTGTTGTTTAGCTATTTGCTCTTCCTACGCCATGTCGGTTGCAGTCTTATCTCTCCAACATGAATAAAAACACTGAGGCCACTTCCAGTCACTGCTAAACACACTGTGGGCTGCTGCTGAAAGCCATTCCTCTTTTGTCCAGAGCTATGACTCTGAGGAATTTAAAAGAAAAAAATGCTGGTATCTGGATGTGAACAATGCACTGTAGGTGTATTATGCATTTAAAGACTGAGTATGTTATAAACACACTCACGCGTGTAAGCACATGCGCAACAAATTACACATGGCTAAGCAGTTCTGTGAGATTTTTGATATTCAGCAAAATATAATACAGGAGTAAATGCAAGACAAATATAAATCATGGATGGTTCACTCTGCCAGGTCATGTGATTAAAGCAATGGTCCTCAGATAAAGGCCTAAAAAAGCTGGGTGATGTTTGGGTTTAGTGCAACGCCTTATGACTTTGGAGTTTCTTATGGGTAGCGAGTTGTTCAAATTGCTTTTGTCAATGTCGCAGCAAATTCTGGCAGATATCAGACGAGGCCCTTTTTGAATATGGCCAGCATGCCTTCTGCAATATAAATCTATGATTTAAGCGAGGCATGATGAGCAGTTGCTCATTTGGAGAGATAACTGCTTGCCCTTTTCTTCAATTTGATTTCCTTCTTTATCTTTACCATATAACAAAAGCAGATAGACAGACACAATGTGAAATGAACTGACGAATCCAGTTTGTTTTTGAACATAGCCTCGCCTGACGACTGTATGCAAATTAAGTGCATTAATATGCCTTCCTTGCTCCCAAGTCATTTCTTTTTTTTCTGATTAAAAATTACATTTCATATGGTTAAAGAGGTGTCACACACACACAAACACAAACACTCACTTCTGCAGAGGCAAAGTATGACGTTTAAATGTGAATGAAGACGCCTGATACAAATACACCCACAAACAATAACACACACAGTCTGCAATATTTTATAAGAGCATATATAAATAAATTAAGAAATGAATACATTAATAAATAAATTTGATACTGGGAATACTTTAAGAGAGGCATCACTACGGAACAGTTATCAGTAAAGTGCATATTTTCTACAGTATAATTAGAAGAAAGCCAAAAGCCTTATCTGAAATTAAACAAAGTCATTAAAATCTAAATACATCTGCTCTTAAACATTGCCATGCTTAATGCATATCTGAAAAAAAGCCTCTGAACCAAATTTGCAGAGCTGCTAGCAAATTTGGGGGGCATTTTGTCAAAATGTATACACTGTCGTTTTAATTCAGAAGAAAGCAGAAAAAAATGTCATGCACAATTCGCTTCTTCATATTTTCATGTGGTTATTATTTTATAGCTGTACCTAGAAGCAAATTTAAAACACCCCACTTCATAAATCTACAGCACATTTAAGGTTTCAGTGTTTTGCCTCTCAATATTTCTTCAGCGAAGCACGTCTCTCTTATCTGCATTTGTAGGATGCCCTGCAAAGTTTCACTGCCTATCTTTCCTCTGTTAGAAATGCTAATGTCTCACCTATTTGGATCAGTGCCATTGAGTCGTGGCCCACAGCATGTAGGCCTGACAGCAAACACGGTGGTGGCTCCTTGTCCCAGACCCCCGTCTCCCTCTTCCCCTTCCTCTCTCTCTCTCTCACTCTCTCTTTCTCTTCGGGCAGGGGCAGCTGGGTTAGTCAGGAGCTAGACGAAACGATCGAGTCTCAGCGGCCTGATACTACCTGTCACACGTAGCGCAACAGCAGCAGCGTGCTCTAATTAACGCGTGCACCTCTTGAAAAGCCACTGAGACTTCCTTTAGAGCACTGTCACACAGGGCCCAGTGGCATGCAGCTTTACAGTCTGTGGTTAATACTGAGCCTTTCAAGCAACATGGCAAAACAACCGGATTTATGTCTTATCTTTACCTCACTTTACATCACATTCTGTTCTCTTTTGCAAGCTCTGCAAACCACATCTTAATTAGAGGGTGCACATGCCAAAATCAAAATGCTGTCCTTCTTATCTTTGCTTTGTCAAGCAGGGCCATTGTTTCAACGCCAGAGAACATACTGTGTAATTTATGCCTTAACATCCCTTGCTAAAGCTACTGTATGAGTATATAGCAGGATCTATATATCACTATGAGAAATGCAAACACACCAGTGCACTTCGTGGCAGGTGTGATAAAAGTGGCAAATGTGATGCACTGACATTAAACAAAGGTGCATCTAAGATATTTTAACTGATTGTGGTTTCTGATAGAGCCTGCAGTAAGAATTGCAAAGTGCATGAATATGTTTTGCTTTATCTAGCAGTTAGATAGCTTTTGGGAGGGCCAGGCTTTGATTTTGGAACCTCAAGGTGAACACAACTAAATTAAGGCCTCTGTAGCGACAGAATATTACATTTAACTTGAGGTACCTGTGCGCGTTTGCGTCCTTGAGCTGGTCCTCTAGTGGCTTCTCGCAAATCAACATGGAGGGCAGAATCAAGGTTCCATATAAAACACACACACACACACAAACTCACTAGCACACAAAAGTAAACTTTAGCCTTGAACAGATTCTGAACGAAGAGTTTTTAAGTGTACAGCTAACCTCAAAGAGGACATAAAACCCATCTAATCCTTAAATGTTCTAGATTACACAGCATGTTCAAGCCCTAAATCGAATAACACAGAGCAGATCTGGCTCTTTCAGGCTTTGTGTCTTGTTATAACATAATTTTGGTGTCCTTCTGCATCATTGTTTGGGAAAAGTATGTGTACATTTACAGAAAACGGTGGTTTCAAGGGAGGAGAAGGCATCGACAAGTGAAACAAACCGAAGTCAAAGTATGCGCGAGTTGAAATGAAAATAAAAATATAGATTGCAAGGCCATTAGCTGCTCTGTTGTTGTGAAGCTTTATTGACCAAAATCCATTGACTAATTACTATGCAGTGGCTGATTAATTAATTATGAAAGAGGTCATCGTTATTGATAAATCAATCATTATTTACAGAAAGTGCAAAAGTCAGTTTTATTTTCTCTGAATCATTAGCGGACCCCGTATAAAACAAAGAGGAACTAACAGTTTGGTGCTCAGAAATGGCTGCCATGTGTTGCATATTTAATGGATGGAAATGGCACTGCATGCTATGCACTTATGGGAATATGGCCAGGAACGTACAATAACAAAATCATAAACCGATAGCGATGGTTAAAATCATTGCACGCTTATCAGAAAGGTCCGATCTGTCCTTTTCTCTCTCTTTCTCTGCCCATGTTTAGTCTGTTGCAGGTGGTCTTCAGAATAGTTCTAATTAATCCAATAAAACATGGCTTGTTTTTCTTCCTCCCGATGCTCTTTGACTGAACTGGATTATTAGAGGCTGTAATGAGGCATTAAGCAAAGGTTCCCAGCACAGAACCGAAACTGAATCAAACTGAAGAAATGCACGCAACGCAGCCTGAAAGGACAAACTCGTTCTCATCCAGCAAACAGCTCGCTGCATGATGCAGGTTGTTTTCTTATTTGTGGTTAGACAGTAAGTGACCTAATTATACCTAGTTCATAGGTTGCGAAGCCACCACAGACAAATTGTTACAGTTACAAATACACACGGGTTGCGTCGCCTTCCTCTCTACACAGTTCCCTTCTATTAGCTCAGCCTGCAAAACTCTCTCAGTCTCTGCCGGTGTCTGTCTCACACAATATATCATTGAGAGCATCTTAAGAGAACATTTCAACAGGTAGTTCAGCTTTCAGCTAGCTTTCAGCATCCTTGAAAGGATGAGCAGAGAGAAAAATGCTGCTGCTTTTATCCTGTGTGTCTGACAGGCTTGTTGGGATGCCAGGGGAGGGAAGATCAGTGGAAGACCAAAGAATGCCCACAGTTCATTGTCCTGGCCTGCTGCATCTTCATCCTCATCATCATCCAGAGGCGGCCTGAAGCTCAAAGCCTCCCTTTATGTTAAACATGTGCAGCATTATCCCGAAGACCAGCAGATGTGCTCTGTATGTGTGTGCGAGAGAGGTACAATGGTAGTCACAGCGTGTCGAGCCTCCTGCCTGTAGATCTCAGACTGTGAGAAGGGAAAAAAGATGGATAACTGTAAGCATTTGTTAAATTGTAGAGGTGGGTTAGAGGGGGGTCTGTACATAAAAAAGTGGGAGAGTTACAAAGAAAGCTGCTCACAAAGAAAGAAACAAAGTCAAGTGGCCAGTGATGAAGGCTAAAGTAGCATAAAACATACTTTACTAAAGGTCAATGTGATAATTAATCTCTAAAACTTTCCCTTGTAGTTTCCACACACAACTATGAATACATTTCAATTGTACATGAGGTGGCAGACACTAAAGAGTGAAAAAGATGAATTGAACCCTGTCTGACCTGACGATCTTTTGGCAGTCCCGTTAGAAAAACAGGGATGTGTGTGGCAGAGCTGAGCGAGCCGTGGTCGAACCAACCATCATGCATGACTACACCTCAACACAGAAAAGCCGAAAAACAATGAACACAGTGTGGTGATGGGCAAAAGGGCCATCATCCAAGCCATTACATCATCTTTCCTTATGCTCAGGACAGCAACTATGGGACAATACTGAGCGATAACCGAAAAAAAAAAAAAAATAAATAAATCAGGCCTCCATTGTTGGGAAAGAGTGCTGTTGTATCCAGCTCTGAACCTTTAAAAGAATAGTTCACACAAAAATTGAATATTTTGTCATCATTTACTCCCCTCTCATGTCATTTCAAACCTGTATCCTTTCTGTGGAACGAAAAAAAAAAAGAAGATATTTTAAAGATTTTTGTCCTTACAATGACAGTCAATGGGTTCCAAAACTGCACTACCTGCTTCTCGTTGTGAAGACAATATACATTTTTCAAAATATCTTCTTTTGTGTTTAATAGAAGAAAAAAATACATAATTTGGGGGTGAACTATACCTTTAAGGACACCAAAGAGGACCTGACTAAATGTGATATAAAGCTGTATCACAATCACTTATTTGACTGTTTGAAGGTGACAGTCTGTTTTCTCTCAACACCCTCTCTACCTCTCAGCTGCAGCGAACAAAGATTACCTTTGTGGAAAACTTAAATGTCAATGTAACCCCCAAATAAGTGAATATCAGAAATAATTGCTGTTTTCTTCTCACACATGCTGGTTTTGTGCGTATGAGTTTTGCATAATGACTCCAACAAGGGGTGTTGTTTTGACAGGTGCTGAAATCGAGTCGAGAGGAGAGGGAGACAAGGTTCAATTTAGTTTGTGAATATTTTAATTGTTGCATGGCTAATTAAAATAAAAGAGAAAAAAAAGGAGAAAAAAAGAGAGAGAGATGTGACTCAGTGTTTAATGTTACATGTGTGCATACATCGGTCCCGAATTGTGCCTCCAAGCCGGTCGAGGTAAGACAAGACAGTACAGGAGAGAAAAATCTGCCGCTACTTAAACATACTTACCAGCTCTTCACAACCGCAGCCTGTAGTTTGGAGTTTTCACAAAACAAATGTATGGCTAATTAGAGATACTCATTAAGGGAGGCAAGTCAAGTAATTATTTTACATCATGCCGCTGTTAATTGAATGATTCTTCAATGTCTTTTGAAAATATCTCCTTTTTTGTCTCTCCTTTCCCCCCCACACACAGAAAGAAAGGCGATAAGACTATAAACAGGTACCGTAGCCATATGCTCTTGAATGAAAAAGCCCTTCTGTCGTAGTAAATGGGCTTTTTAAATATTGAACCGCTGCATGTCTTTTTAATATGGCTGATGTTAAATCTTCTTTATTCTGTCACTTTGATAAACTCCCCAAGCTAAACTGAGGGAAAGTTTCACTTTTGTGAGAAAGTCTGTGTGGAGACGTACAGTTACGAAAGCATTCTCTGTCCATACAGCATGTTTTTAAAAAGCAGCCCTCTCACATCCTGTTTAAGAAAGCCACTAATCTTATCAAAATCATCAGGAAGTCAGAGCTGACTGGTAATGTTCATGACTTTTTTACATGTTACATATATATATATATATATATATATATATATATATATAATTTGTTTTACTTTGCTTTATTTGTAATTTTTTATTTTTTTGTCTTCTGCTCTATTGTTTGTCTGTGAATGGTAAGACGAGATAGGCCTACTAAAGTGTTTCTTCTCTCCACAGTCGCTCATCTCTGCTGAGCAGAAGAGGAAGACCGTGGTGGGTGAGAGTATGTTAAAAAGCCTCTCTTTATTAAGAGAAAGGTGTGTTTTATTGTGGGCTAATTGTGAAGGGAGGAAGTGTGTGTGGAATGGGTGGACTCTGGAGAGAGGGTGGAGGACCTCAGGGAGATCAGGGCACATGTTTATTTATCAGGCTTTATCGGAAATGGTGAGGCCACAGATCCCAGCAGGATCAGAGACAGAGAGAGAGAAAAATGCTGCTCGACCACAAGCCAGGCAGAAAACGTTTACCTCCATGCCAACGTTACGCTGTCACACAACTATGATTAAACGACCAAAGCAGAGCTGGTCAAACCTCAAAGGCTTTTGTTTATATATATGAAGAAAAAAAAGGTTTATGATTCATGCAACAAAAAAGCTACATTCACTGTTTCTTTTTATGCAGAAAGGCAACAAAAATAAGCAGGTGCTGCACAGTCTGTAGCTTAACTGAGATATTTCCATGCAAATTAACATTTTATACTTGATGTTTCAAGGACCCATTTAGGGTAACACACTGAGGAGAACTTAGAGATCAAGTGTGCAATTTTTTCAATGTTATGAATAAATGAATAAATAAATAATAAAAATATGCAGAGCCATCTATGAGTAGACCATTAGTAGGTTGATATCCCCTAAAAGTGTAAACACTGTGGTGCTATCAAAACACTGTAGTTGAGTTGTTTTAACCTTCATGACCAGCATGATATAGCAACACTGACTCAACCAATAGCAAGTTTTGGGACTACTGATGTTTTTGACAAATTGCAGCTTGGGAAGTGTTCGGAATACCTTGTTTTTACCTAAACATTTTTACCTAAAGCCTTTTAATCACAGTTATTTTCAAGAGGAATGATTCTCAAACTAAGTAAGTGAGCCCTATAGTGACATAGAAGAGAACCCACGACCCAAACTATACTACCGCACACACACACTCACACACACACATATAGATATATATATATATATATATATATATGTATGAAGCGTTCAGATGCAAAAACCTCAAAGTGCCATCTGAAAATTTCTTCTAAAATGAGCATTTTTATCAGGCTCTTATGTTTATGTTCATTTATTTCACTTTAATGGCATAGAAAAGGACCTATACATTGCCATTAAAGTGACATTTCTGAATAGGAGCCTGATAAAAATGCTTAATTTAGAAGACATTTTCAGATGGCACTTAAGAGGCTTTTGCATCTGAACTCTTCATATATATATATATATATATTTTTTTTTTATATATTTTTTTATTTTAGAGCTGTCATCATAACGCGTTAACGCATGCGATTAATTTTATAATCCTTAACGCGTTAAAATAATTTAACGCAATTAACACAAAATTACTGAAACACAATTTCTATTCTAACCCTTTAACCCAAATTTGATTCTCTGCTTGCGATTAGATCATTTTAAGCCGCTAAACTCTGGGAAAGTCTTCAGTCCAATGATTCAGTAAGTGAATGCATTCAAACAATCCGTCCAAAACAGCGCTAATATAAAGGAAACCAGGCTGATTACATCAGAGATTGCAGAGAGAACAGAGACTTGCATTGCGTTTTCAGTGAATTATTAATTCCAGTGTGTTTCGCTTTAAAACGCGAGCTCTGTCATATTCTGTGATTGTCTCTGAAGAGCGTGAGCCCTCACACGTCACACGTGCTGTGTGAAGTACAGACTGAACGGATTGTCAACACATCCCACCGCTGTATGGCCAGATGAGACGCAAACTACGTTTCTCGACTGGATAACCAGTCTCGCTAGTAAAGTTTTGATGGATGAAGACTGCAATCAAGGTAAAGACGAATGCGGTGGCGTACAAGAGTCGTACAGTAAGCACGCGTGAGTCCGTTATAATAATGCATGTATGAGTGCTCTTGACGCACTGATCACACATTGTATTTATGCACAGGCACAGACATTTCCGTACAGTCACGTTGTTTCCACACACATTCACCATAATGTTTTGATTTGTCATGTTTATGTTGCTGTTTAGTTATTCTGAATAGATCCATGTACTGTAGTAGATATAGGCTATGCAGTCAGCAGGCGATTGGTTTAGGGCTTTTTTGGCATCTCCATGTAGTCCTGTTCGGTATCGCAACTTGGCTTCTCTAAAATGTAAAAAAGCTCTTTGGTGTTGCACTGTACACATACTATTAAAATTCAGATTTTTTTTTTCATTCATATGTGCTTATATGGGCTCCTTATATCATTTGGTTCTTTGGTGTCCTTTTGGTGTCTTTTTTGGAAAGTCATCTAAATTTCTCTTGAAAAAAGCTTGCAGAAAATAAAGATTTTTGAGAATCACCCTTCAATCTTTTGGTTTACTTTGCTGGATATAGCAAATGATGACAAAATAAAAATTTGAAACAAGATAAATGGTCTATGCTTAATTTCATGAAGTGTGCGATTAATCGCGATTAATCACAGAAAAAGGATGTGATTAAGCAGATAAAAAATGTTGGTCCCACTTTAAATTAAGTGGCCTTAACTACTATGTACTTATATTTAAATTAATAATTTGGTGCAATGCACTTATTGTGTACGTACATGCTTTTACATTGTACTTATATTTTAAAAATACCTGCATGTAATTACATCTGTAATTAATTTCTGTAATTACATTTATAATTACACTGTTGACCCATCCCTTACACCTTAACACACCCTTAATCCTACCCAATCCACCAAACCTGTCCCTAACCTTACCCGTATCCCACCTCAATAGCAGCAAAAGTGTTTTGCAATACAATATGAACACAATAAGTACACTGTACTGTTACTATGGACACATAGTAGTTAAGGCCACTTAATATAAAGTGGGACCCAAATTTTAATCGATTGACAGCCCTGATTTGTATATATATATATATATGTATGAAGAGTTTAGATGCAAAAGCCTCTAAGTGCCGTCTGAAATTTTCTTCTAAAATTAGCATTTTTATCAGGCTCATATGTTTAGGTTCAGTAATTTTACTTGAATGGCAATGTATAGGTTATTTTCTATGCTATTAAAGTGAAAGAACTGAACATAAACATATGAGCCTGATAAAAATTTAAATTTCAGATGGCACTTAGAGGCTTTTGTATCTGAACTATATATATAGTGTATATGTTGTTGTTGTGTTTTTAGAACGCTTCAAAATCTTTAAAGTTAAAAAAAAAAAGTTTTATGGCACTTCAAAATCATTAATCACTGGTTTAAACACAGCATATGAAAAGGAGGCATGACTTTCACATTCCCTATATTTAAACAATCCACTTTGCTAGCAGGAACAAAAGCCTGAGAACAAGGTACCAAATACATGGTGCCACTGCTCAGGGTTAAAGCCAAGCCCACTTGACCTGGAAATCATAGCCTGTTAAGAGTAAGGCCCTCCACCTGCGGCATTTGTGCATCAGAGTTTAACTGATGGGGAAGAGACAGAGGCACAGTTTGAGAGAAGTCTGGGTTGGCCAGCATACTATTCCACATGTCTCCACACTCAGTCCCTCGTTCTTCTTCCCCTGGCCAGCTCGACACATTCTTATCCTCCTCTCTGCCCTTTGTGACCTTGAACATGATAACACATTCATCCTCTTTCAGGGGAGGGCTGCCACTGTGACCCGCAGTCAACGGGAGAGGAGGAAAGCAAAGGGAGAGAAAGGAAAGATAAGTTCATAAAACCAAGGATGTTTTAGTGAAAAACGGCCTCCCGGTATGTCTCAGTCCCGAGAGATGCGAGGTGGGCACGTGGCTCTTTTGTTCGAGTGGGGAGGAATTACACATATTCCTCCCTTCATCTGTTTTGGTTTGGTTCGAGCTGCCATGTTAACATGTTGTATGTGTTACCATTGCTCGCCAGCACACCTCACGTGCTGATCTCCGTATGAGCATCGCTGGGGAGGTCGTGACCTCTATGCACAATTTGGCTGTCAGAAGCTACACAGCAGCCGGGTGAGGAGATGGGAGGTTTTTATAGTGTTTTATACAGCTGGTTTAAATTAAAATAGACATAAATGAGTTGATATTATGAGAAGGGGAAACAAATATGATTGAAATTTATTATTTAAAGGGGTCATATGATGCGATTTCAAGTTTTACTTTCTCTTTGGTGTGTTACAAGCTGATTGTGCATAGATAAGATCCCTGAAGTTGCAAAGACTAAAGTCTCAAAACCAAAGAGATATTCTTTATCAAAGTTAAGACTCTGCCACGCCCCCCTAAAACGGCTCGTTCTAACACGCCCCCACATATCTACGTTACTATGTGGAAATATTAGCATAATGCCGCCCAAATGTGCACGCAAAGAAAGAAGGCGTGGTTTCAGTAAACGCAGTTAGTGTTGAAGCAGCCATGTCAGGGAGACGCTGTGTGATTCTAGGCGAAAGCAAAAGCACTTTATTTGGCCTTCCAGAAGTAGATGCATTTAGGAATCTTTAAGATTACTTACAACAGAACAGCAATGCATTTTATGGACGACCGTTTCGTGAACCTAGGAGAGGAGGTAATTCTGACTTTGTTATGACAATCTGGCGCTTCTGAATCAGCTACTGTTTTGTTATGTGTACTGCAAACACATACCAGCTTCATCACTGTGTCTGGAACTAATGACATTATTTACTGTCTTTACATTTATTTTGAAAGATTAAGCTCATGATTAGACTGTTTTCTATATTAGTTCAGTTTAGTATTTAGGAGTGCATTATTTTAACCAAAAAATGCATTTAAAGTTTACTTTATTCTTTACAACTTTATTTTTATGCTGTGTTGATTATAATATCTGTTAACACTAGAACCGCCACGGGGTACATTTTACCCGTGGCTGTTTTTCAAATGTACATAACAGATTTAAAATAAAACATTCAAGTCTCCCAGTCATTGACTTTTACTAAAATTATGTAATTTACAATCCAATGTTGTTAAAAATGATTTAGATAAAACCAGATCAAAAAACGGGGCATTTATACCTATAAGCGCCAGCGGGTCAAATTTACCCACCTATATAATGCATGTATTTTTGCGCTGTCAGTTTCTTGCCGCTTATATTTTAACATTGTACATTTCTAGGCAATGCCTTTCACTCACTGATTTAGCGGTTATCAGTTTCATAAATAAAGTCAAAATGACTAAAAAAAGGCGATCTATGGAAGGTAGGTATTAGAAACACTAAATGCCATGAGTGATGGAGAGTCTGATGGTAAGTTATGCGTCCTGGATTGGCTCAGCATCTGACGGCTCATCTGACAGTGATCCAGACATCATATTTAGATGTTTCAGCCTAACGTTACTCTAATTGGTCAAACTTTGGTTTAATTATTCGCTTATATTTTAACATTGTACATTTCTAGGCAATGCCTTTCACTCACTGATTTAGCGGTTATCAGTTTCATAAATAAAGTCAAAATGACGATTTATGGCAGGGATGGGATTAGAAAAACTAAATGCCATGAGTGATGGAGAGTCTGATGGTAACTTATGCGTCCTGGGTTGGCTCAGCATCTGATGGCTCATCTGACAGTGATCCAGATATCATATTTACAAATATATCATATCATATTTCAGACAGGCAGAGCTCAGTGATTGGCTTCATCACAGCCAATCAAGTGACAGAGACCTGATGATCTACATCCGTGTTAGGCAACCCAGTGTAACAGGTGTCACAATGGTTACTAGGGCTGTTTATCTCTGAATAAAACCATTTTTTTGATTACCCAACGTTTAATGGTGTTGTTCTCTTATTCAAATTATAAATGATATAACAGAACAAATTAATAAATATTTAGGTGAAGCTGTGCGCTTGAATTTGTCATCGCATCATCCTATGCAGTGTGGTGAATTATTATTGCTCATTATTGTCTATAGGCTGTTTTAGTCATTTAAATAGCATGGGTTATCTTAATATATTGATTAATGACATTGTATTATAATATTACATCACCCAAATATTTAGGCTACTACCTTCTAATTTCCGTTGTCAGTGCAGGCTTTTTTTTTTTTTTAGCTTAGGCTACTGACTGTTATGGATTAGTGTAGCCTGCATTAAAAAGTCTTGAACATAAAACAGCAGGATAAACGTGGCATAATACTGTGAAATAATATGTTCTTTATACATATAAAAACAGCTGTCATGTGCGTGGGTAAAATTTACCCCGCTGGTGCTTTTAGGTATACAGTGACCCCTGGCGGTTCTAGTGTTAAATAAATGGCAACTGAACTACAGCATGTTTGGGTACTGTTGTTCATTTTTAAAATATAAAAGTATATTTTCATAAAAGTATCAGAAGTTTCCCTGCATAATTTACATCAACAGCTGAGACAGAATTTATTTCATTTGCAAGTAAAATGGACACTGTAAGTGAATTATACCAAAATAAATCAAATAGAATAAAACCTAATTATAAAAAAGAACTGAATTAAATTGAATGCTTTTGAATCAGAACTGAATTAATCTGGAAACAAATGTAGCGATAAACAGCCCTAGTAACCATTGTGACACCTGTTACACTGGGTTGCCTAACACGGATGTAGATCATCAGGTCTCTGTCACTTGATTGGCTGTGATGAAGCCAATCACTGAGCTCTGCCTGTCTGAAACACTTCATATATTTCTGAGAAGAGGCCTCTATCATCTCTGTCTTCTGCTTAACACACACACACACACGAAAACAGAAATACACACACACGCACCCTTAACCCCTACGGTACCTGACACCAGCACCCCGCAAACATCATCCCCATCGGTTGAGAGGTTTAATCTTTCACTCTCCGCCATTTCAGAAGACCCTGACTCTTGTTTGTGCAGCCCCCTCCCCTCGATCTTTCCTTCCCTCCCTCCCTTCCTCTCCCCTTTCCATATTTTCTCTCCTGCATCTGATTAAGTTAACAATGTGGCGTTATTTGCATGCTGATTTGGCAAGGTCCCTCTCCTCCCCGCTCGCTCTCACAAACACAGGGGCTGGATCACGGTAATGCGATAGCACAGCAGCCAGCCGATGCAATCTCTACCCCTCCTCCAAACCCAGGTGTGTGCTATCCACTTCCCTCTTAATTCCCTCCATGCTCATATTTTAGTCCCTCTTTATTTTTTCTGTCATTCTGTGCCTTGTAAGGGTTGTATTATAATCAAATCTGGTGCAAAAAAAGGTTGGAGGAGGGGGGCATATCCTGTATTACATCACCCAAATATTTAGGCTACTACCTTCTAATTTCCGTTGTCAGTGCAGGCTTTTTTTTTTTTTTAGCTTAGGCTACTGACTGTTATGGATTAGTGTAGCCTGCATTAAAAAGTCTTGAACATAAAACAGCAGGATAAACGTGGCATAATACTGTGAAATAATATGTTCTTTATCCATATAAATACAGCTGTCATGTGCGTGGGTAAAATTTACCCCGCTGGTGCTTTTAGGTATACAGTGACCCCTGGCGGTTCTAGTGTTAAATAAATGGCAACTGAACTACAGCATGTTTGGGTGCTGTTGTTCATTTTTAAAATATAAAAGTATATTTTCATAAAAGTATCAGAAGTTTCCCTGCATAATTTACATCAACAGCTGAGACAGAATTTATTTCATTTGCAAGTAAAATGGACACTGTAAGTGAATTATACCAAAATAAATCAAATAGAATAAAACCTAATTATAAAAAAGAACTGAATTAAATTGAATGCTTTTGAATCAGAACTGAATTAATCTGGAAACAAATGTAGCGATAAACAGCCCTAGTAACCATTGTGACACCTGTTACACTGGGTTGCCTAACACGGATGTAGATCATCAGGTCTCTGTCACTTGATTGGCTGTGATGAAGCCAATCACTGAGCTCTGCCTGTCTGAAACACTTCATATATTTCTGAGAAGAGGCCTCTATCATCTCTGTCTTCTGCTTAACACACACACACACACGAAAACAGAAATACACACACACGCACCCTTAACCCCTACGGGACCTGACACCAGCACCCCGCAAACATCATCCCCATCGGTTGAGAGGTTTAATCTTTCACTCTCCGCCATTTCAGAAGACCCTGACTCTTGTTTGTGCAGCCCCCTCCCCTCGATCTTTCCTTCCCTCCCTCCCTTCCTCTCCCCTTTCCATATTTTCTCTCCTGCATCTGATTAAGTTAACAATGTGGCGTTATTTGCATGCTGATTTGGCAAGGTCCCTCTCCTCCCCGCTCGCTCTCACAAACACAGGGGCTGGATCACGGTAATGCGATAGCACAGCAGCCAGCCGATGCAATCTCTACCCCTCCTCCAAACCCAGGTGTGTGCTATCCACTTCCCTCTTAATTCCCTCCATGCTCATATTTTAGTCCCTCTTTATTTTTTCTGTCATTCTGTACCTTGTAAGGGTTGTATTATAATCAAATCTGGTGCAAAAAAAGGTTGGAGGAGGGGGGCATATCCTGTCTTTTTTTTATTAATTATAGACCGCGACTGATGTGAATGTATTCCGAAAGCATCTTCAAAATAGGTCGGCATACAGTTTTCTATTCTTATCACATTTAAATGTCAACATGGTGCAAAGCTCTACAAATTAGTTCAGGCAGACTTCAACCCCCATTTAACATTTAAAGCTCTGCTCAGTAAGCCCCCAATGTGTGATTCAAATCAGTTTACACACACATAAAAAGGAAGCGGTGCGTCTTTCAAACTTCTCATTTCAATACTGATATTATTGCCAACCTTTTGCCAGAGAATAGGCTGGCAGAGAGAGGGGGGGAAAAGAGCCACGAGAAGAAGCAACAGAAACAATGCATTAGCTTTCATGAATTATATATCTGCCTTCATTCTGAGCAGAATCGAGGATTTTCTGAGCCTGTGCATATATCCTAGACAGGAATGAATAAATCACGACGGTGGGGTCATACCTTTTTACATGCATTGAGAGCCATATCGGTATAATAATGTCCACATAAAACACTTACTGTGGCTCATTTGGAATGCAAGCGATGCAAAAAATTCTCCCCGATTCTCGTATGTCAATGGAAATGTCCCGAGGAGAGCTGCTGTATCAGGACATTTATTTATTACAGAAGATGGCAGAGACGAATATTGAAGGATTGGGCTATTTCTGATGACACCAGAATTCTGAATTTGGGTGAACAGGGATGATTTCTGAGCTTCAACAAAGTGAAACAAGTGAGTTTACTTTACAGCCACAGGTCTTTGTCTACCACATAAAAGGATGGGTGTATTGTTAAATGTCTAAGAGGGTAGTAAAACATCTTTAACATAACTCAAGCCAATCAACTCAAAAGCACCGCACGACTACTCCGTAAGCATTGGTGTCTGTTCTTGGAAGACTTCCCTACACTAGACCAATGATTCTGTCCTAGTGCCACAGATTGGAGCAGGCTGCCCTGTCACTCAGTTGACTCAGCATTATAGGGCGAAGAGGCTAAGGGCCCCGGGGATGAGCTTCACACCTCTAGCTGTTTTATGCCAATTATAAAATCGAGTCCCAGCAGATTAGCATTTAACTTTAGAGATGTATTACTATAAACTAGTTTATCTCTCTTGCTATCCCCGCACAATACACCGTCTCCGTAACGTCTGCTTTCCGAGCCCAACGTCTGTAATATTCCCACTCTCTGCGCTGCGCTCTACGACCGCCTGGCAATTTCAAATATTTATCAAATGGAGGAGGGGAAAAGAGAGCCCTCTCCATCCCTCTACAGTCATTTACCAATTATTTTGAGTACCTGCCGACAGGTACGTGTCACAGTCAGCTACCCTTCCCCAGTCCTTCTCCTCACATGATTTACCTTTCCCCCTGCTGAGGAGGAAGCATCCAAGCTACAGGCAGGGAGACAGAGGAAGTGTGGCAGAAGAGGGCTGCTGTGGCATACAGCTGAAGTTCTCATGCTTTGATTCAGGGAACGGTTGATTCGAAGGAGGAAAACAAATACTCTCTTTGTCAATGCATTAGAGGCAGAGAATGACAGAGGAAACGTAGAGGCGAACTGACAGTTGGGTCGGAATAGAAAACAAGCTCATTAAACCAGGAGCGCGATATACCAACAAAACACCTATCAAGGTCTGTCACTGTATATTCTAGCATTTGAAGAAAGAAAGAAACAATATGCGCACCAAAAGTGTCACACACACTTTTGACAGATACCTGATCCAATTCTCCATTTATTCTTCCAAATGCCTCCGACTGGACATGCTGGTGTAACGTCCTCACCTTTCCTTGTAAAACGAAGGCAGGCTCTCTGACCAATCCTCAGTCGCCCTCTTTGGCTGTAGCTGGCCCGTTCCATTTCCGTTTTAAGCGTGCTATAAAGGCTATTCGCTTTAAATGTGCTCTGGGTGTGCCTAATATGTCCGCAGCCAAATGTCAAAAGAGTTATATATCTCTTTATGCACAGAAGGGCCCTGAGGGCTTTAATTGACTATGGTGTAAAGGGAGTTGAGGAGGGGTGAAGGAACATGATGAAAATTAATACTGTTCATTATCAGACAAACAGAGCCCAATGGCGCTCCTAAAATTGGCAGGGAGCAAAGATTTCCCCACCTCCTCGAGGGGGCACTTCACAACACTATCAACGTTCTCTGTGCTCCAAATTGTCTGCTTTCTCTCTTTTGAAAAGCAGCAATACTCTATGAAAAAAACAGCAAACATAAAAAAGGAGAAGAGTAAATGAAGATAAGAGACTGGTTAAGTGGGTATTCTCTCACTCTTTCCTTTTGAGTTTCAGTGGCTGGATTACAAAGGTGATTTGACATACAGGTTTGAGATTATCAGGGGAGAGAAGGTGTACAGCAGTGCCTCTCAACTGGTGGGTCATGGCCAAAAAGGGTGGGGCGGAAATTATGTTTTGATAATATAATGAAAAATAATAAAGAATAAAGTGGAACTAATTGTATAATTGTGCATATTTCGAACGAATAATGTTAATAAACAGGCTTACCAACCTTTAAAAGGGTAGAAGAAAACAATTCACATATCTTTGGTTGTTGCCAAAGGTCATGCATCCAATCAAACTCTACAGTATTTTGGTGAAAATGCATCTGTCATTGGGTAGACCCTAACTAATTAGGCTCATGTCAACATAAATAGGTTGCTTGACATGCTCTTATCCTCAAAATGAAAGAAAGAAAGAAAGAAAGAAAGAAAGAAAGAAAGAAAGAAAGAAAGAAAAAGCGAAATAAATGCTGACATGCATGAAATAATTAAAATTCATTTCTATACTATAATCAATTCTGGTAATGTGTTGGGTCACCACTTCATATCTAAAGTACTTGACATCCACTTGATATCTAGACCTAAATCAGTTGAGAACCACTGCCATACAAAACCCTGGGGAATGACTTGATGGAAAATACATCAATCTGTAGGAACGTTTTTATAATATAAAAAAGCTTTTATATCATGATATCTTAAAATAAAGTGGGAGTTTTTTTTTTCTTTTTTAATTCATGGTCCTTTTTCTGTTTTTATGCACATAATAGTGAACAGAAAGTGCTGCGAGCCAGATCTAAACAAAAATTTTCCATATGAGCTCAATTTTAGAGCACATGTGTGAGCCATAGGGTACAACTCAAAACCTTTATAAATAACATTGTTATCTTTTTCAAAGTTCATACAGAAAAAGGAAAATTGTGTCATTATTACCTGTCATTATTTGCTCACCTGTTCCAGACCTCTATGACTTACTTTCTTCTGTGTAATACAAAAGATTTTGAAAAGTGATAGTAAAAGTTTTGGTAACTAACAAACAAACTAACTAAGTAAATAAATAATATTTTCTTTCATATCCCACAGAAGAAATAAAGTCATATAGGTTTGGAACAACAAGAGAGTGAGCAAATGATGACAGAATCTTTCTTTTTGAGTATATTATCCCTATACACTTGTACAGAGAAAGAGAGAGAGAGAGATGCTGGCACTCTGTGAAGCTCACTAAGACATCTCTATTATCTCTCTAGTGTGTGACTTGCAGATAGGAGGGAGATGTGTCTGTCTGCGGTGATGTTTTCAGTTTTTCTGCACTGCCAGTACCACTACGTGGTTCTAATCCCACATCGGTGACCCGGACCCGCTACATTACGATCCTATCGGGCAGCGCACGATACGCCTCTAATTGAAAAAGGCCCTGCACCATGTCTAAACCTCTCCTTGCAACTCCAGCGCATGTTGTGTCTGCATGCGGAATCGGATCTGTAAGAGGCTTACGCGCTCGTGTGCATGTCTGTGTGAGCACGTTATGCTAAGCATGCATGTGGGTGCGTGCGCCTATGTGCGATACATTTAAAACAGAGTAGATTGATATTTGAAACAGTCAGGCAAAGGAAGGAATTAACCACCTTTACTTGGTTTTAATTACAACAAAGTCCACCTCTGTAGCAGAGAGCTAAAAATACATGCAGGGTTTTCCTGTGGGACTGAAGTTAGCATGCCTTACGGCTGCTCGTACCTCAAACACACACACACACACACACACACACAGACTGCACAACCTAAACCTTAACACCAGAAATAAAACAGGCCATGCATCCTTACTGTGTATTTTGGGATCTCAGTCTAATTCAATAAGATAATGCTACAAAAAAATGATACATTCAAAAAAAGAAATAGAAGAAAAGAAGGAGAAAAAAAAATCAAATTTGAAAAGAGAGAGCAAAAGGCACAGGGGAATATTAGATGAATCCAGGTCTTAGGGGTGTTCCAGCGATATAAAATAAGGTTGAACCTCAATAGGATCAACATTCAGGGCAAAACTGCAATAAAAGTAGAAATGTGACAGGGAAAATGATCTGTAATTAGGACAAACAGCACTAAAAGCAAGTTCAAAGATAATTGTTTTTGGAGGGGCGTGTGACTGACTGCCAGGATTCCCAGGGTGGCCAGTTTGCTTGCTTGAAGATTGAAAGAGAGAGAGAGAGAAGGAAAGACTATGATAAAAGAAAGCAAAGATGAAGGACTATGCAGAAAAAAGGTTAAGAGGAAGGAAAAAACACTCAACAGCAGGACAGAAAGAAAAAGCGAGAACTTAAACTGAGCGAGGGGGTGAAGGAAAGTCACTGAAGGTAATATCAGTCCATTTGGGAAAAAAATTAAATATTAAAAAGAGAGCGTGAGAGAAAGTTAACAAAGACACCCTACCGAACCGAACAAGCACTAATCCATCATAAGACCAGGCATAAAAAACAACAAGTGTCCCAACACCCTTATCCCCACACACAAAGACTGCTATTGTTGTCGGTTTTCACAACACTATGGCCTTTGATGGATTCTGCAATAGATGACAGGGGTCAGGGTATAAAACGCATTATGAATTATTATTATTTTTTTTTTATGTTTATAAAACAGCCCAGGCCCCACTTTTATATTAATCACCTGAGGAGGGTGTTGCATTCCCAAGGAGTCAAGGGAGGAGGGACCTGCAGGCTGTCCTTCATAACTTTACATGCTCTTTCTCTGTCTGTCTGTGTATCAGGAAGCTGAGAAGCAGCAGGAAATCGTGATAATGTGAAATGCTATAAATGATATAGTTTAATTTCATTTGCAAAACTGCCCAGGTAGTCTTCTTTTTTCTCCCATTTCCTCTCCGTTAGATGAAGTCACATTTGGCATGTGTGAAACATAAGCATAATTGTGCTTGAACTGACTCAGACGAGAGCGAAAAATACACACAATGGCAGTGAGATGAGCAGAGACAGATAGAGAGAAAGAGGGCCGCTTGTCCTTTAGCAGTGCGTGCATTCTATTTCCCCACACATGCCAATAACATAGGAGTAAACGGATGCGAGAATTAAACCTCATTGTCCGCAGATATGTCCTGCTATATTTAGTCCATGTTTTTTGTAGGATGCTCTGGGGTCGCTTCACGTTGACAAAATATTGTGTCGGCAACATCGTATCCGTCTCTATCTGTGCATGTTTGAAAAGAAAAAAGGGCAGAAAAACAGTTCATCCGTGCAATTTTTGCAATTAAAAAAGACACAAAAATAATTATTCCGCAGCACACTTGAGCGACACATCCTGAATCCACGAAGCACGGATCACGTGTTTAATAAAAAGGTTAATCAGCTGTTAATCAGAGGATTTATAACTTGTTATTTCCTTTACAAAACCATTAATACTATGCCATTAATATTTAATGCTGATGGGTGTTTTTTTCTTCTTCTTCTTTTTTTCATAGGGCGGGGAAGAGTAGACTGCGAGAATTAGGAATCCACACGCTAATGTGCATCAATCATGCTTTGTTAAAGACAAATAAATTCCTTCATGTTTATTAATACAACCTCGGAGACAACAATACACTTTACATTATTTAGAAAGTTATTAATAAAGTATTTATCAGCAGTGCCACTGCAGGACAGAGAAGGCTACAAACAGGCTAATGTATGTATCCCACAGTCATAGACCCTCAGGATAAGGATCATTATGATTTAAACGGTGGTATTATCACTTTAGGATGGGGTTAAGGTGGCTGAACCTGAAGTCTTGCACTTTTAGGTAAAACAGGAATCCAAAAGTTTTGATTTGTGAAAAGATGTTTGGTTCTCTTCTGAAAAACAACATCAACAACAAAAAATCCCTGCCAATCTGCTAATCAAAGCAAAACAAATATTGCATTTCTCTCGCTCCATTTGTTTGAACGAATATATCACATTCCCAAAATACTCATTCTCGGTTCAAATGTAATTAAATTGTGCCTTTAGTGAAAACATGCAGTGGTTCTCCAATTAGTTATGTTTTTTGTCATTCAAAAAAAAAAAGAAAAATAAAAGAAATACTGGACTTGGGCACGCCCAAGGCACTGTCGCTTCCCAGAATATAGTGACGCCTGTGTGTTCGGTAGGTTGAACAGCAACGCAATAGTTTAGTTTTTGGTCTTAACACTATTGATGAAGAGAGCAGAGTACACAAACCGTGTGGGCGTTTTGATTGAAGTGAGTTAAAAATACAATTCTATTGATTTCAACTGTGATAGTGTTTGAACAACAGGAAGCGTGAGGGGTGCATTACGATGGCACAGACTCCGTGATTGACTGATTAAAGAACTATACATGGTGCTTTGTAAAAATAATGATGGGAGTATGTAAGGCTGGAAGTTTTTGATTTAAATTGCCCTGAAACTGTTAAGTACTGTAGTAAAATTGCTAGGCAGAAAGGTAGCTGTCAAGACGCAGGAAGATGTTTCTCAGCAGATTCTTTTTCTCCTCCTTACACACTTTCTTTTTGGCTTTGATATATTTTTTTCACCTTCAAGGCACTTTTAATGTGAAATGTATCCTTATATGAGTATCATTTTGAGATTTAATTTTATAAACAAAAACTGAACAACACACGTTACCTGTCTTCAAAAAAAAAAAAACTTTTGTAGATGGGAAAAAAATTAAATATTAAAAAGAGAGCGTGAGAGAAAGTTAACAAAGACACCCTACCGAACCGAACAAGCACTAATCCATCATAAGACCAGGCATAAAAAACAACAAGTGTCCCAACACCCTTATCCCCACACACAAAGACTGCTATTGTTGTCGGTTTTCACAACACTATGGCCTTTGATGGATTCTGCAATAGATGACAGGGGTCAGGGTATAAAACGCATTATGAATTATTATTATTTTTTTTTATGTTTATAAAACAGCCCAGGCCCCACTTTTATATTAATCACCTGAGGAGGGTGTTGCATTCCCAAGGAGTCAAGGGAGGAGGGACCTGCAGGCTGTCCTTCATAACTTTACATGCACTTTCTCTGTCTGTCTGTGTATCAGGAAGCTGAGAAGCAGCAGGAAATCGTGATAATGTGAAATGCTATAAATGATATAGTTTAATTTCATTTGCAAAACTGCCCAGGTAGTCTTCTTTTTTCTCCCATTTCCTCTCCGTTAGATGAAGTCACATTTGGCATGTGTGAAACATAAGCATAATTGTGCTTGAACTGACTCAGACGAGAGCGAAAAATACACACAATGGCAGTGAGATGAGCAGAGACAGATAGAGAGAAAGAGGGCCGCTTGTCCTTTAGCAGTGCGTGCATTCTATTTCCCCACACATGCCAATAACATAGGAGTAAACGGATGCGAGAATTAAACCTCATTGTCCGCAGATATGTCCTGCTATATTTAGTCCATGTTTTTTGTAGGATGCTCTGGGGTCGCTTCACGTTGACAAAATATTGTGTCGGCAACATCGTATCCGTCTCTATCTGTGCATGTTTGAAAAGAAAAAAGGGCACTATTAAATTAAAAAAGACACAAAAATAATTATTCCGCAGCACACTTGAGCGACACATCCTGAATCCACGAAGCACGGATCACGTGTTTAATAAAAAGGTTAATCAGCTGTTAATCAGAGGATTTATAACTTGTTATTTCCTTTACAAAACCATTAATACTATGCCATTAATATTTAATGCTGATGGGTGTTTTTTTTTTCTTCTTCTTTTTTTCATAGGGCGGGGAAGAGTAGACTGCGAGAATTAGGAATCCACACGCTAATGTGCATCAATCATGCTTTGTTAAAGACAAATAAATTCCTTCATGTTTATTAATACAACCTCAGAGACAACAATATACTTTACATTATTTAAAAAGTTATTAATAAAGTATTTATCAGCGGTGCCACTACAGGACAGAGAAGGCTACAAACAGGCTAATGTACATAGCCCACAATCACAGACCCTCAGGATAAGGATTATTATGATCTGAATGGTGGTATTATCACTTTAGGATGCGGTTGAGGTGGTTGAACCTGAAGTCTTGCACTTTTAGGTAAAACAGGAACCCAAAAGTTTTGATTTGAGAAAAGATGTTTGGTTCCTTTCTGAAAAACAACGACAACAACAAAGTCCCTGCCAATCTGCTAATCAAAGCAAAACAAATATTGCATTTCTCTCGCTCCATTTGTTTGAATGAATATATCACATTCCCAAAATACTCATTCTCGGTTCAAATGTAATTAAATTGTGCCTTTAGTGAAAACATGCAGTGGTTCTCCAATTAGTTCTGTTTTTCAAAAAAAAAAAAAACTGGACTTGGGCACGCCCAAGGCACTGTCGCTTCCCAGAATATAGTGACGCCTGTGTGTTCGGTAGGTTGAACAGCAACGCAATAGTTTAGTTTTTGGTCTTAACACTATTGATGAAGAGAGCAGAGTACACAAACCGTGTGGGCGTTTTGATTGAAGTGAGTTAAAAATACAATTCTATTGATTTCAACTGTGATAGTGTTGAACAACAGGAAGCATGAGGGGTGCATTATGATGGCACAGACTCCGTGATTGACTGATTAAAGAACTATGCATGGTGCTTTTTAAAAAATAATGATGCAAGTAAGTGAGGTTGGAAGTGTTTGATTTAAATTGCTCTGAAATGAAAGTACCATAGTTTAAGGTAAATTGCTTGACAAAAAGATATCAAGACGCAGGAAGATGTTTCTCAGCAGATTCTTTTTCTCCTCCTTACACACTTTCTTTTTGGCTTTGATATATTTTTTTCACCTTCAAGGCACTTTTAATGTGAAATGTATCCTTATATGAGTATCATTTTGAGATTTAATTTTATAAACAAAAACTGAACAACACACGTTACCTGTCTTCAAAAAAAAAAAAACTTTTGTAGATTGCTTATGTAAATGTCAGAATGTAAGATAAAATGTAATAAATAAATAAATAATCCTCTTGTTTGTAGTTGTTTCCTGTTAATTATTATTATTATTATTACTAGTATTATTATTAAATATGATTAAAATGAATAAAAATCATTAAAGACATAATATGCTTGAATGAAGCATTAAATTATGAATAAAGTAAGTTTTGATTTGGTCAGAGGATCATTAAAATAATATAAAATATAATAAAAATAAGAAGATGATAATGATAATAATTATAATTATAATTATTATTATTATTAAATATGATTAACATGAATAAAAATCATTAAATACATAATATGCTTGAATGAAGCATTACATTTTGAATAAAGTAAGTTTTGATTTGGTCAGAGGAACATTAAAATATAATAAAATATAATAAAAACAAGAAGATTATTATTAATAATAATAATAACACTCTGTTGTTGTTTCTTGCTAATAATATACATAAGCAGTTTGACATTATTTTAATGTTCCTCTGACTGAATCAAATCATTATCTTTATTATTAATGTATAAGACTAATAATATTTATAATAAAACTATATTATCTTTATATTTCCATCTTTACACTTAAAGGCAATATGAACAGAACATGAGGGCTAAGGTTCATGCAGAACTGCAATAGGAAGGCTCTTTACACAACATGTAAGACATTATCACTGAACTCACTCAAAAAAAATTTGTTTATATTCAATCAAAGTTGGGTTGTACTTCGATCAAATAACTGAATGGATTTCTCAGAAAATGCAATCCATCTAGCTGTCAATGCATCCATCCATTCTCTCAGCAATCTAGTAGTGGCCCAGTGCCGTCAAAATATAAATAAATATAAATAATGCACGTCTACATGTCTTTAATGGATATCAGCTGAGAACGACTTGAGTGAAACCTCTACAAATCTATGAGCCTGAAGCCAGTGATGAATAATTGTTGAATAAAGTGTTTGCTGTGCTTCACACTCTCTTCACATTAATACATGGAAAGCATGACCATGACTCCATCCAATCCACTAGCTATTATAGAGTCCTCCGGACCAAACGCCCAGACTGACTGATCAGGGAGAAAAAAAAAAAAAGATCTCCACAATGCCACCATCATGCCACCCCACATGGCATTTAAACCACCTTCACCCCATTGTCTCAAATGAACAGAAAAACCACAGAGAGAGACAGCGAAGGAAGAAAGAGCAGGAAAAGAGCAAGCCGCTGCCAAAAAAGAAGCCTTGAGACAGTGGGAGAGAGATCTATTTTGTGTTTCGGTTAAACACTGATTTCATCACTGGACTAAAACACATAACTTTAAAAGCGAAATCAAATATTAAAAATGACAGGCGGTATAAGTATGGTGAGAGAGCCGGGGTCACGGAGGGAGGAGGCGCGGGCGGCTTGTCAGCCACTATCTGTCAGAGTGAATTAGAAACAATCAGGGGCGACTGAAAGGGAAGGTGATTGTTATTAAGCAGCGGGGCTGCGAGCAAGCTCCCCCAGATGTGGCCATGCATATAAAAGAACAGGAAGCCAGCAGTTTAATTCGGGAAGCGCTAGCGAACACGGCCCGCACAAAGGAGGGAGGGGGAGGGATGAGAGCAGGAGAAAAAGGCCTTTTGTTACTAATAAGCTGGAAGTTACTTTGATAACAGGCAAGGGTTAGGCACTGGAATAAAGGCGCCCCCCCTTCCCCTACGCGAGCGCTCACTTGTTTCATCCTCAATTCATATTTTCAGGAGGACAGGCCGCACCAGTCAGTCAATATCTGCGGGGGAATATAATGGGAGTGGAGAAATAGTAGATAAGTTGACCTTAACAAGGGTGAGGAGAAGAGACAGCCACAGCCATATATCAATTACCCAGCTGCGATCACACTCTGATGATGTGGGAGAGGGAGAGGGACGGACCACTCCCTCCGCCGTCCCCTGATGATCATTTTTGTCTCCCTCGCTCGCTCTCCTCCACCAGCTTGGGGAAGCTCCTCGGAGGCAGCCATCATGGCCGCAGATTGTCGTCAGGGGTGACGGGGGCAGGGAGGGGATGTGTACAATATGTTTTTCAAAGGGAGCGGAGGCTCGATTTCAATGATAAGAAAATAGGCTAATCTGCTGCACCACGGCCTCAAAGGCACATCCACTATGACAGTCCAACCCTCCCGCCACAAGGGGAAACACGCGCTCGCACAAACGCTGACCCGAAGGGGCCGAGGACTCCGTCACACATGTCCACAGAGTAGCTACAAACATTGAGCACATCAAACATGGCTACTTTCATGCAACTCTTGACAACTGTGACACCAGGCTGCCAACTTCTCTGCTCAGAAACAGAAGAAACTGAGGACTTTGGGTAGACGGCTCACTCTGATAGTTATCATACAATGTGCTGTTAATATATGTAAGCTTGCATCACCCTACGTGGCGAAGAGAATCTCTAGAGAGAGTGGTTTTGTTTGTTCTCCCCAGCCTGTCAAGAGAGACTGCTAACTTCAGCTATGCAAATACTTCACCAGCTGAAAAAAAAATGAAGAGTGTCATTCGAAAAGTCTCTCTTTCTTTAAATGACAGCGATGCTTTGATTTTCAGATTTCTTTATAGTGAGAGATATCTATGGAAATTATCCCTGCCTTCAGATTTTTCATTTTTTTTGTGATCCTGTAATAGCTATAATGGTTAAATAAAAGCCATGTTTTCTTCAGAGATAGAAAAGCAGCAGATTCAGAAACATGTCACCCGTCTCTGTTTTTTAAGCATGATGTGAGAATCTGTGACTGGAGGGTTGTGGTGTTAAACATGCTATTGCTAAATATTACCTCAGGGAGTAACAGTGTATGTATATATATAACACCTGAGAGAAGGAGAGAAAGAGATAGGGAGAAATGAGGGGGAGTGGAGCATGTTACAAAAATCCAGGAAAAACACGGACTGACTGAAAAATGTTACAGAAGGATGGAGAGAATGAAGAGAAAGAGCGAACAAAAGAAAGGTGGTTAAAGTAATAGTTCATCTAAAAATACAATTATGTAACTTCTACTCAACCACGTGCTGTGAAATGCAAAAGGGGAAATGTAGCAGAATGTCTGAGCTGCTCTTTTCCATACAATGAAAGTGGATGGGGACTGGAACTCAAGCTCCAAAAAGGAGCAAAAATATTTAAAATGTATAATTAATGCTCCATAAACGTGGTCCTTATGGCTAATGTGGTCTACTTCAAGTCTTCTGAAGCTATAGAGAGCAACAGTGATTTGATTTGATTTGATTTGATTTGATTTGATTTGAGGAAAAATAAAAGGATTTAAAAATTACACAAAAAGACTGAAAGACTGAAGAATGTGTACTACAATCCCGTGAAGCTTTGGGAAAGATCGATCAATCAATCAATACAAACCCACACATAACAAAATACACATAATAATATATTTAAATGTGCATATATACACACAAATTGAATATTTGATACCAAGCATAGGAAAAATCACTATTACATCATTTGCAGTGTTTCAGGGAGTGGGCAGGTCTTTTGGCGGAATTTGCTTCTTGCGATTCTGTGATTGGTGGACATTTTTTTTCAAAATCATGGGTTCCCCTTCAGGAACTCGAGCCGCGTCGAAGTCGCTTCGGGAATGCCCCTGCGTGACCGCGTTCTGAAACACGTGTCAAATCAGTCCAATGGAGTAGCGAGACATCACGAGCAGGGTGACGTAAGCACCAGAAAGTATAAACGCGTGTCCGGCAGAGCGCAAACCAGCTTCTGCTCTTCAGTAGCGCTCTGTGTATGTGTCTGTCTATTTACTGTTGTCCGTCCGCACAAGCATATACAGTATATAAACAATCATGAAAAAGTATATGGCGAGCGAACGGCATTACAAACGCTGTGTTCCTCCATGCCCACTATATCTGGCAGCGGGGGATTCACAAGATTTGTGTGTCGTTTGTTTGGGAGCGGAGCATGCACGGTCAGCTCTTGAGGGGCTGATTTTCATGACTGCGAGCTGCTCTCGCTGCGCACGCTCTGCTCTCGCCTGGCCGTGTTTGATGAGAGCGGTCCCGCTGTTGCCGAGGCACAGCGCAGAATGTTGTCATGGGGATCGCAAGTGGATTTAGCGGAGGGATCCGAGACGGGCTCGTCCTTTTCTCGGTCCTCACCCGCTAGATCCACGGCTCTCTCTCAGGGTTCGGAAGCCTGCGCTGCGGTTTCTTCCCCCTGGAGAGAGAGCCAGGCACTTAATCTATCTTCCTCCGAGGAGGTAGAGGTGATGAGTGTCGAGACAGAGGAGACTGTGGACTTGTCACCGCAGTCCCTCGCGTATGAGGAGCTCGTGGAGGTTGTGACTCATGCTGTAGCCAAATTAAATATCGAGTGGCCAGCCAAAAAACAGGACGCTCGTACTAAAAGCAAATTAGACGAGCGTTTCCTGAGGGCGAGGTCACAGCCTTCACGACGGGGCCTTCCGTTTTTTCCCGATCTCCATGCCGAGGTGTCAAGATCGTGGGAAAAAACGTATTCTTCCCGTATCTATAGCCCCACAGGGCCTAATTATTCCAATATCATGGGGCTGAATGAGAAGGGATATGGGGCGATGCCAGTGGTGGAGCAGACGCTCGCGAGCTATCTCTCCCCATCCTCAGCATCATCCCTGAAGGCCCCGAAGCTTCCCACCAGGCCTGTTAAGCTAACATCTAGTCTGGTTGGGAAAGGCAGGTCAGGCTGGTGCGTGCTTGCACACCATGGCGGTGTTACAAGCGTACCAGGCTGACCTGCTCAAGGACCTGGATAACAGGGAGGAGGGGGAATCCGACGTGGTAGCTGAACTGCGTCGGGCCACAGATTTGTCCCTCCGAGCCACCAAAGAAACAGCCAGAGCTATCGGCCGTTCAATGGCAGCAATGGTGGCCACGGAGTGGCATCTGTGGTTGAATCTGTCCGATATGCAAGATAAGGACAGATTCTTCCTCCTAGACGGCCCGCTTTCGCCCTCTGGCCTTTTCGGCGACGCAGTCAACACTGTCGTCAAGAGGTTTCAGGAGGCGAAAAAGCAAGCAGCGGCGTTTCAACGATCCCTTCCTCGTCGCCCCCAGGCCCATGGGGCTGCTGAGCGGGAGCAGCCCCAGCCGTCAAGCTCCTCATACCGCCAGTCACAAAGACAGAGCGTTGCAACTCGCACCCCTCGACAAAAAGAACGGGGGTTAGGCCGACGCTCTCAGTCGGGGTCTTCTAGACCGAAGACGGATCTGCGGACCGTTATTTTGCTGAAGAGGACCTCAACTAAACGGTCCTGACGCCAACATCGTCAGGCCCCTGATGGCAGCCCCACCTGGGGAGGAAAGGATAACACCTCAGTATACGGTGCCCGATCCTCCTCAGTGCCCTCACGGAGAGTCACTGATACCCCTGCCACCCTCTGTGCTTCAGGGCTCAGTGAGCTCCAGCAAGCGCAATTCCCAGCTGCCGCCCGGCGACGGTACGGCATGGGAGAGCTCGCCCCCTCGAGTGAGGGTGCTACAGCAGTCAGGTTGGTCGTTCCCTGCCGGTCATCCGCTTCAGGGCAACGAACTGGCTCCTCTAATAACACCAGAGGCCAGCCTCGAGAGACTGGTTCCCTTAGTAGATTTTCTGGTAGCGTGGAAACTTCTACCAAATATCTCAAAATGGGTCCTGCAGATTGTAGAGAAAGGTTACAGAATCCAGTTTACATCCCTGGGTATCTAAATCAGGGGGCAGATATCCTGTCGAGACAGGGGCTGAGGCCCGGGGGATGGAGGCTCCACCCCGAGGTGGTGGAGCTCATTTGGAGGGAATTTGGCCAGGCAGAAGTGGAAATATTTGCGTCGCAGGAAACGACACACTGTCCGCTCTGGTTCTCCCTCACGCATCCAGCTCCACTGAGGCTGGATGCCATGGTGCAGACGTGGCTGAGGCTTCATCTGTACGCTTTTCCCCTGGGAGTTCTGGAGAGGGTACGCTGGGATGGGGTTCGTCTGTTGCTAGTAGCTCCGTTCTGGCCGGCCTGAGTATGGTTCTCGGACTTGTTGTCCCTCCTCGACGGCTGTCCGCTGGAGATTCCGATCAGGAGGGACCTCCCCTCTCAGGCGGGGGGCGCCATTCTTTACCCCCGCCCGGAGTTATGGAAGCTGTGGGCATGGCCCCTGAGGGGGCACAACTCCTAGCATCTGGTCTCTCAACTGAGGTTGTTGAGACAATACTCCAGTCCAGAGCTCCCGCCACTAGGAAACAGTATGCCTTGTAGTGGAAACTTTTCGCTTCATGGTGCGAACAGCGACTGCAGGACCCAGTCAACTGCCCAATTGGTACAGTTCTGGAGTTTCTGCAGGAGCGATTCTCCGCAGGGTTATCTCCCTCCACTCTGAAGGTATATGTGGCGGCCTTAGCTGCTTACCACGCCCTTCTGGGTGGTCAATCATTGGGAAGACACCCACTTG
>NW_015506006.1:181343-189380 GCF_001515645.1 Sinocyclocheilus grahami
GCCGGGTATGTCCCTAAGGTGCCCACTTCTTCACCAGGGCCCATAGTACTTCAGGCATTCTGTCCTCCTCCGTTCCAGGAAGTAGGCCAAGAAAGGCTTAATCTGCTCTGTCCAGTTCGAGCACTGGACGCTTACGCACACAGAGCTGCCCCGTGGCGTAAGGCAGATCAGCTTTTTGTTTGTTTTGGTCCGCCAAAGAAAGGATCTCTGGTGGCCAAGCAGACTATGAGTAGGTGGGTGGTCGAGGCCATCTCACTAGCCTATGAGTCCTCTGGCCTCCCGTCCCCTATGGGGGTCAGAGCGCACTCGACCAGGAGTATGGCGGCCTCCAAGGCTTTCAACTTGGGTGTGGCCTTGCAGGACGTTTGTGCTGCGGTGTGCTGGTCCTCTCCGCACACTTTTGTCCGTTTTTACAACCTAGACCTGGCATCTACCCCAGGTTCCAAAGTTCTCTCTTCGTGATGTGCTCGCAAGATACACACACTGGCAGGGACTTGGTAGTATGGTGCAGTGGGTATTCTCGTTCCCAAAGTGACTTCGACGCAGCTCAAGTTCCTGAAGGGGAACGTCTCTAGGTTACGTATGTAACCATGGTTCCCCGAGGGAATGCTGCGTCTCTTTGCCATACTCCCTGCATCCCTCCAGGCGCTACTTCATCGAAGCTGGTTTGCGCTCTGCCGGATGCTTTTTTATACTTTCTGGTGCTTACGTCACCCCGCTCGTGACGTCTTGCTACTCCATTGGACTGATTTGACACGTGCTTCAGAAAGCGATCACGCAGGGGCGTTCCCAAAGCAACTTCGAACGCAGCGTTTCGTTCCCTCGGGGAACCATGGTTACATACGTAACCTAGAGACGTTATGTTGTTTTTCACCAGAAATGATGCCAATAATTATAAAAATTATTATGCTAATGGTTATTTTAAAATAAAGTTGATGTCTTCATCAAAACCATATACTATTAATGAACAAACTCCTAGCTCACAATAGGCCTGTCTTCAAATGTTATCGTTTAAGTTAACGTTAAAAACAAAATGAATGGGATTTTAAATTCCGGAACCCAAATGCTGCATTCTATAAAATAGCTTTGTGTGAAGAACAGACTGAAATGTACTGATTGTACTGAAATTCACTATTCACTGAAAATCTTGCTTGACAGCTGTGGTCAATGTATGGAATCTATGGAACATTCTGATATAAATAACTCCCTACAGAAGAAAGAAAGTCATATGTGTTAAAAAAAAACATAAAAACAAGAGGGTGAGTAAATTATTCATTTTGGGGTGAACTGTTCCTTTAAGTAAAATGAAGCAAGATAGTAAGATTGATAAAGTTACAATGAAGAGAGAAAGATGGTCCACGTAGTCCTGTCATCTCTTCTCCTCTCAGGACATGTCTTAGATTTCAGTGTGATTAGATAGTCAGGGATAGAGAGATGTTCTGAGGGAGTATTAGTAATTAATCACAACTGAAGCTGGGATTTCCACTTTCACTGTCTCATCTACAAACACACACACACACACACACACACACAAACACACACACACACACACACACACACACACACACACACAACGTTCCTTTAACCATTCAACAAAACACAAAAGAGAAGGAAAAAACACCAAAAAAACAATAGAAATAGAAATAAAATTCGCAAAACAATACAACAAATAAGCATTAAGCAGAGGCTTACGAGGCAAACGGTTCCCTTTGTGCTATGTGCTAATTATTACCATGCCCATAATGGGTTCCAGTCTCCTCCATAGACAATGTCTTAACACCTATCATTACTGAATGAAAGGGTGACCATAAAAAAAATATATTAAAAAAGGCAGCCTACGCTTACAGCTCTCTAACACCCCTTCACAATCTTTTTTCTATTTTTATTTATTTATTTTTATTTTCTGTACTATTAATAAATTGAGTCTGTCCCGGACATGAAAATGTCAAATACCTAAAATACACCTAGGCTAAATAGCATATTAATTTTTAATGCTCGTTCATCCTAGGCTGCTATTCTCATATCTAGTATGTCTGCCAACAGCTGTTGCAGGCTCTCTCATAGGGGGATTTATAATATATCTAAAAGTGTGCTGGAGCATTGTTCAGGAAGAGGAGGAGGAGGAGACTTTTTATTCTTAGGCTGCTTTTACCCCTTATTTCCCCTTAAAAAATTTGAAAAATGTAAATCATTACTGCATCTTTTCATTCTTGATTTTGATTTAAAGATCACACTTTTTTAAACCCAAATATGCAAAATGCAATAAAATGCATGAAGATTTTAATCACAATTTTCACCCAGGTGATTATTTCTCAGGCTGGTTATATTATTTAAAGTCAGTTTATGTATTCATTTTTCCAAAAAACCAGGCTTTTCATCACAGTATATGAGGTAAGCTGTCCCAATAAAATCTGTCATTAATTAAGCAAAGAAACACAGTAAAACAATTTATTATAATTAAAAATATACAAATATTTTAATTAATAAACAGAATAGATTTACAACATTTAAAACATTACAAACTTACCCTGACCTGACAAATATGGGGAAAATGTATACTGAGAACACTTAATATACACTACCGTTCAAAAGTTTAAGATTAGTTATGATTGTTTTTGATGTCTTTGAAAGAAGTCTCTTATTTAAATAAGTTATTTAAATATAAATACAGTAAAAACAGTATTATAGTGAAATGTTATTACAATTTAAAAATAACTGTTTTCTATTTTAATACATTTTGAAATGTAATTTATTCCTGTGATGGCAAAGCTGAATTTTCAGCAGCTATTACTCCAGTCTTTAAGAAATCATTTCAGAAATCACAATCCTTCAGAAATCATTCTAATATGGGGTCCTTGTGCTGCTTATTATTTTTGTGGAAACTGTAATACACTTTTCCAGGATTATTTGATGAATAGAAAGTTTGAACGCTTTTATGTGAAATATTTTGTCTTCACTGTCACTTTTGATCAAATTTAATGTGTCCTGAATAAAAGTACTAATATTATGAAAAAAAAAACACCTTGAAAAATTAGTGTAGGTCCTATGTCATATTGTTACTAGTGGTCGACCGATACGGGCTTTTTGACAGCCAATGCCGATATCTTGTAAAGCAGCGTGGCCGATATAAAGCCGATATAATTTTATTTATTTTAATTTATATTTAAGAAATTTGAAATCATTTGAAAATGGATTAAAAATAATTGTGTAAAATAAACATACTTATACTTTAGAAGACAAAGCATTTTTCACAAATAAATAAATATTTAATAAAAATCTAATAAAAAAACAACAACAGGGCACTCAGTATTCTGGGAAGTTTGTGTGAATCTTTTGTTTGTTTGTTTTTTTCAAATAAAGCCAAGGTAACACTCATTTTACATACAGCACGCAATGAAAATGACATGAATATGACAGTGGGCAAATGCATAAAGCGCAGCATAATTTGAAATCACTAGTTTAAAGTTTGTCGATCGTCTCCAGTGAAGCTGAACTCTCCTCCTGTCAGCGTTCAATTTGCACGGATCGACTGTCACCCAGAGAACACGCGATCATGCAGGATACAAATGCACACTTCACAAGATCTCAACTAGATTAGAATAAGTCTGCAAGGTTTGTTAAATTAAATGTTCATTAGTCATTCAAAGATTTGTTTCAATGATATAAATGTGTGTTTGCTGAATGCTGACGGCAAATGAGAAAGTATTATAATGTGTGCCTTTTTATTACTAATAATATTAAATCAATCGTTATAATACTTTTTTGTATACATTTTAATTCCTTTGTTTAACAGTTCTATCTGATTATTAGATAGACTTCTATCCATATTAGACAGAAATGAACGACGACAGTGAACAAGTGGGAGAATGTGAGAATGTGAGCACTCAGGCGCTGCGGCTGCCATCAAAATAAAAAACACATTTTTGAACCCGCCTCGAACACATCGGCCAAACAGAAAAACTTATCGGCCAATGCCGATATTTGAAAAATGCCAAATATCGGCCGATATATCGGCCTTAGCGATATATCAGTTGACCACTAATTGTTACTGTAATTTTGTAATATTATAATTTTGTAAATTTTGATAATAAAATTTATTTAAAAAATAATTGGATTTAATGAAACTGACATACAAACCACTGCTAGAGAAAACATACATGTAACCAAACTTTATCTCAAAATCTTCTAGTTATCTATCTTATAATATTTTTTATATGTATTGAGATCTAAAAGAACATTCATGATAGCCACACATGAAACATATCACTGAAAAGGCTTGAACCAGATAGAAGAGCAAATTGGAGAAGCAATTGCTCTAAATTGGGCTTTTATATGTCATTTAGGTGTTCGGCTTAAAGACACATCGCAGGAGAAGATTACAACTGTTCAGCACAAAACATGCCACTTCAAATGGACTGTCTGTTAGGGATCAGACTCTGGGATCAGTTAATCTCATCCTGACACTGATGATTTGAGACCAGCGGGTAAGTGAGTATGCTTCACATCTTATATAAGGACCACTCAAGCGCACAGATCTGGTATCAGCGGGCTAAATGTATGTCTGGTCCAGGAGCGGTGTCGCATTACAACTACCGAAGTAAGGGCCGTGAGGTGAATGTTCACTTACCTGATCACTCTAACTGCATACTGGTCCGGGGCCCGTCAGGTTGAAGAGTCCGTGACTCACCCCGCCACTGAGTCTGTACGGCAACAAGCGATGACAGCGGCGATGAGTCTTTACTCTGTCAGCAACAAAAGAAAGAGAGAGATGGAGAGAGGATGTCAGGCCAAATGTAACAAATTCACTGAATCACAGCAGTGGCGCAGAGGTCAAGGAAAAGCAGCCAAAAAAGGTTAAAGATGAAATCAAAGCCGTGTCTCAGAGCGCCGCTGAAAATCTATCCCAGCGAGGCAAGGCCACCGCTGATGCGCTCGGCAGACAAGAAGCTAAATACTGCACGCCACTCTGGGATCTTTCATTTTCAGCCGATCAATAAGGACTTATATTTATCAGGATTCCAAGCAGCTGCCACATCTGACAACCTCCACTTCATTTTCGCACTCTGCCCTCCCTCCTTCTCTCTCTCTCTCTATCCATTCATCGTCCAGCCCGTCTTCTGTGGCCTCGTGCTAAATCGGGACCTATCGACCACCAAAGCAAAACGGGGGGCCTCCGGTGTGGCTTCAGCCCTCACATACTGCTGCGTCCTCCTACTAATATTGGGTTAAGAAGTGTGCGTTTTGTCATTAGCCTGTTGGCTCGGGCCCATCTCCCTGCTCTCTTTGTTCCATGCCACGCCATTGAAGCCTGCCAAGAAAATGGCAGCGTAAAACATGTACACTTCACCACTTTATTTCCCCCGTGCAAGCGCTTCGAAAACACAGATATATTTAGGGAGGAAAAGCAGGGGGAAAAGAAGAAATTCTCCAATTTAAATCATTCACAGAAGCAGAAGATTTGCTGAGAGGGCGGAGAAGGCCGAGTTAAAATAGCTCAATCTCTAATCATCTGTACGGCAATATTTGCTGTGAGGCATTCTAAATAGATTATCGCTGGTCCATCTGCCTCATCACTGATTTATAAGGCGTTAAGCTGCTTTCCAAAGGCAAGGACTTCCTTTGCAGCTACAGTGGAAGGATTCTTGTTCAAATCAGGGCCAATGGCAGCTGAACAAGCCCGCCGCTCGCAGTAAAGGAGTTTCTGCTTTCAGCGAGTGAGAGAGGGAGAGGAAATAAAAATAGGACGGCACTATCCGGTTTGGAGTCGCCACATGAAGCAGTTTGAATCCAAAAATGTTCTATCTGAATTATTATTATTATTTTTTTTTCTCCACAAAGAGACAGGGAGGAGGGGAGGAAGGGAAAAACACACACACAAACATACCCACAGAAAACAAGGGACATCATTAACATATGAATACTGTATGCAAATGGTTAGAAGAGAGCAGATGTTGGCGCATTTAATTGACCTATATGTGAATTGCATCCAAACCTACTACACGGAGTATGCTGAGTGTAACACTGGATGCCCGGCACTGGCTTCCTTAAACAACACAAACAGGGAGGAAATGAGGGGAGGGTGTGTGCTTGAGAGAGAGAGGATGGAAAGAAGAGAGATAGAGATGTGTAAAGTGAGGCAGAGACAGATGAAGACAAAGAAACCTGTGTCGGTAAACGGCACGGCCACAGAGATGCCTAAACGCATCGGCTGTCAGCTCCTCGCAACCCTTATGGATGACATCACTGCGCCACACAGAAAATCAATCATGCTGTGGCCTTTGGGGAACATGAGCGTCACTGACAGGTTATGATCTGCAACCTGTGTTGTCTTCAGTTCATCCTCCTCAACTCTTACTTTAACTTCCATACTATGCTGCCGCTCTTTTTCATATAGAGACAACAGGGGGAAAAAAAGAAATGGGGGTTGTAGGGGGTGGAGTCATAGCGCTTATTTTGCTAAGTTTTGCATGGGTGAACTATAAGAACCACAAATGCTAATTTAATCTGGGGTTTGTCCTTTCTTTCCCCCTTTTCTCCCTCCTGCTAGGGAATGTCATTAAATTGTATTAAACAGCCTTTTGTCCGCAGGGCAAGGACCACCCGATATATGATAATACATTAATGCCCTGGTGCTACAGCCACTGAGCTGAGACGCTCTTTAAGGCTGAGCAGTACACACATGGAGCGCTAGTCTGAGTATGGGAGTTTGCATGTGCACAAGTGTGCATGAGAGAGAGAGAGAGGCTGGCTAACAAGTGTGACACATACTAATAGAAACATACCTAATAAATTACAAGCTTTCAGGGTCTGGCAAGCTGACATTTTCTCTGTGAGCAGGACAATTTCATATCTGCGGAGCAGGGGAGCAAATTGCATCACGTGGAGATTGCTGGAAGATTAGCATAAAAATTAACACTTAAATTTCAGCTTATTGTCAAGCCTTCTTCTGCTCTTTCTGCAAAACCAACAATCAATTCCTCTTAGAAATCTGATTAGCTTCCATGATGCTTATTATCCTAGTCATGTTCCCACGTCGCCGTCCAAGACTCCTGAACTATTTGTTAAAATAGAATTAAGAGGCTGATCAATCCATAGGTGTCTCTCATATGCACATAGCTTTTTGCACACTTTGCTTTTGTCCAGCCCCTTTATTAGCAGTCGCTCATTAAATATGCTGATTAATATGCCATAGATCGCAGCGGAGTATTTTACATTCAGATGGTTTATTATATACATGTTAAGCCCGGCTGGGGCAGCCGAAAGAAACAGCATTAAGTGCAAAAATAAAAATGCTTCATTATAGTTCCGTTAGCCGTAAATATAGCTTAAATATTTTCTTTCTTTCTTCCATTGTAAGCTTTTCATTGAGAATATTATATTATTTTGCATATGCTAATTGTCACGAATTCGGTCCATGGACTTCCGTTTATTCACCACCAGAGGTCACCCTTTCCATTACATTGACTCTCGCACAACACAAACTGTTGCATAGCACCCCGGACTACATATCCCATCATTCTTTGCACGATTTGCACACTGCACTGATTGCACTCATTGCACACAGCTGTTTCTAATCACCTCACTCACTATATAACACCCACTCTAACCACCTTTCTCTGCTGAGTATTGTTTAGCCTGTACCACTTTCCGAGTCTCCGTGTTTTCCCTGTTTTGCCTTGCCTGTTTTTGCGGTTTCTGACCTTTGCCTGTTTTCCTGGATTTATGAGCCATATCCAGAGTTTTTAGCCATCGCTCGCTATTCTGAGTTACCAGACTGTCTATTGATAGAGTTTTTCTGCGATGGCATAAATCAACCTCTGAGGGGATCGTCATGAGTCAAGTCTAGTCACAGCTGTTCCTCCTGAGTTCAATCAAGCCACAGCTAATCTTCATTATCATGAGTCAAGTCTAGTCACAGTTGATCTTCCTGAGTCGAGTCTAGTCACAGTTGATCGTCATGAGTCAAATCGAGTCACAGTTTATTATCCTGAGTCTGGTCAAGTCACAGCTGATATTCATGAGTCTAGTCAAGTCACA
>NW_015506006.1:189390-190292 GCF_001515645.1 Sinocyclocheilus grahami
TCAGGAGTCAAGTCAAGTCACAGTTGATCATCATGAGTCAAGTCAGGTCACAGATGTTCTTCATGAGTCAAGTCAGGTCACAGATGTTCTTCATGAGTCAAGTCAAGTCACAGCGGATCTTCATGAGTCAAGTCAAGTCACAGTTGATCGTCATGAGTCAAGTCAAGTCGCAGTTGATCGTCATGAGTCAAGTCAAGTCGCAGTTGATCGTCATGAGTCAAGTCAAGTCGCAGTTGATCGTCATGAGTCAAGTCAAGTCGCAGTTGATCGTCATGAGTCAAGTCAAGTCGCAGTTGATCGTCATGAGTCCAGTCAAGTCTCAGCTGAGCTGCCAGAGCCTCGTTACGTCACAGCTGATCTTCTAGAGTCTCGCCATGTCTCAACTGTTCGTCCAGAGTCACGTCACGCCTCAGTTATTCATCCAGAATCACGTTGCATCACAGCTGATCATCCAGAGTCATGTCACGTCCTGTCTGTCACACCCAGATTTTCAGGGTCAGCCCTTCGGTATCCCAGTCTGGTATCCAGTGTGAGGGATGCACCGCTGGTGTCTGCACGCACCGCTGGTATCCCCAAACCCACTCACTCTAACCCTTCTATTCATGAACTCATTCCCCTGTCTGCAGCACTTCCCATATGGGGGGTTGCTTTATGGTGTATCTGGGCCGCGTACTCCACCGCCGATTTGCTAGAGGCAGCAGCACTGGCTACAACATCTCCAGAGGTGGCGGCTTAGCGGCTTACGCCTCCTGAGGTAGCGGTGTCCACTGCTGTGCTCCCAGAGGACATGGTGTCCACTGTAGTTTCTTCGGAGGTTCGGAGGTAGGCTGCAGAACCTCCCGAGATGGCGACACTTGCCTCAGTTACTTGCGTGGTGGTGGCGCCCAGCAACGCACTTTCTG
>NW_015506006.1:197894-198823 GCF_001515645.1 Sinocyclocheilus grahami
CCTGTCTGTCACACCCAGATTTTCAGGGTCAGCCCTTCGGTATCCCAGTCTGGTATCCAGTGTGAGGGATGCACCGCTGGTGTCTGCACGCACCGCTGGTATCCCCAAACCCACTCACTCTAACCCTTCTATTCATGAACTCATTCCCCTGTCTGCAGCACTTCCCATATGGGGGGTTGCTTTATGGTGTATCTGGGCCGCGTACTCCACCGCCGATTTGCTAGAGGCAGCAGCACTGGCTACAACATCTCCAGAGGTGGCGGCTTACGCTGCAGAACCTCCCGAGGTAGCGGTGTCCACTGCTGTGCTCCCAGAGGCCATGGTGTCCACTGTAGTCTCTTCGGAGGTGGCGGCACAGGCTGCAGAACCTCCCGAGATGGCGACACTTGTCTCAGTTCCTTGCGTGGTGGTGGCACCCAGAAACGCACTTTCTGCCTGTTCTGTTCCGGCCAAGGAGGCAGTCTATGAACTCTCTGCTCGTCTTGTTCCGGCCAAGGAGGCCGCCTATGAACTCTCTGTCTGTTCTGTTCCGGCCAAGGAGGCCGCCTATGAACTCTCTGCCTGTCCTGTTCTGGCCAAGGAGGCCACCTATGAACTCTCTGTCTGTCTTGTTCCGGCCAAGAAGGCCATCAATGGACTCTCTGCCTGTTCTGTTCCGGCCAAGGAGGCAGTCTATGAACTCTCTGCTCGTCTTGTTCCGGCCAAGGAGGCCGCCTATGAACTCTCTGTCTGTTCTGTTCCGGCCACGGAGGCCACCGATGAACTCTCTGCCTAACCTGTTCCGGCCAAGGAGGCCACCAATGAACTCTCTGTCTGTTCTGTTCTAGCCAAGGAGGCCGTCTATGAACTCTCTGCTCGTCCTGTTCCGGCCAAGGAGGCCGCCTATGAACTCTCTGTCTGTCTTGTCACGGCTATAGAGGCCATCTACG
>NW_015506006.1:199040-220941 GCF_001515645.1 Sinocyclocheilus grahami
CTCTGCCCCGCCGTGGTGGTCTACTGTCTGGCTCTGGTGGTCTTCTGCTCCGCCGTGGGGACCTTCAGTCCCATCTGCTCTGCTGTGGTGGTCCTCAGCTCCGCCGGCTCTGCCTCAGTCCCTGGTCTCTTCTATCCTTGGACCTGGCCCTCCGGCCCTCGCCCTGTTCCGCCTCCGCTCCACCGCCCACCTGGATTGTTTAGTGTTTTTAGATCTTCTGGAAGCCGCTCCATGGGGAGGGGGGGGGGGCTCTGTCACGAATTCGGTCCATGGACTTCCGATTATTCACCACCAGAGGTCACCCTTTCCATTACATTGACTCTCGCACAACTGTTGCATAGCACCCCGGACTACATATCCCATCATTCTTTGCACGATTTGCACACTGCACTGATTGCACTCATTGCACACAGCTGTTTCTAATCACCTCACTCACTATATAACACCCACTCAAACCACCTTTCTCTACTGAGTATTGTTTAGCCTGTACCCCTTTCCGAGTCTCCGTGTTTTCCCTGTTTTGCCTTGCCTGTTTTTGCGGTTTCTGACCTTTGCCTGTTTTCCTGGATTTTTCCCTCTCGTCTCGCCCCTGTGATTCTGTCTGCCGATCGGTGACCTATGCTAGCCCTAGGACCATTCTTGTGTTTTGCCCACCATATACCTGTTTGCCATTGCTCGACACTGCCTGTTATACCACGTCTCTTTAAATAAAGCTTGCAGATGGATCCACACGTCTCACGTCTCGTCAGCCCCGTGACACTAATAGCTCTAGAATTTTAAATATTTGACTTTCAAAAATTCAAATAAATAAGTATTACATAATAATAACAATAATAATGAGGAAGATAATTATTATTCATTTATTTGATATTTTAAGAAATGCATCAAACTATGTAGCTTATGTCCTCGTGTTCAATAATAATAATAATAATAATAATAATGAAGAAGATAATTATTATTCATGTATTTTATTAATTTATATAATATTTTAAGAAATGCATCAAACTATGTAGCTTATGTACTTGTGTTCAAGAATAATACTAATAATAATGAGGAAAATTATCATAATTTATATTGTTAATTCATTTAATATTTTAGGAAAGACAACATGTAGCTTATGTATTTGTTTTCAATAATAATAATAATAATAATAAAATGTAATAATAAAGATACATAAACACTACAACAGGATATGCTGTAATTGTGAATAATAATAATTTAGCTTTTTAATAACAATAATAATAATTATTATTATCATCATTATTATTATTCATAATAATAATAATAATAACAACAACAACATTAATAATTACAGCATATCCTGTATTGAATTTGTTAAAGCCCAGTGGAATAAATACACCACCATTTTCCCCCTGAATTCCGGCATGAGTAAAGTCACGGTATTCATGTTGACTCTTTCAGCGAAAGCTGTGAAAGTCATCATGCATTTTCAAAAGCCTTCATACTGCTGTAGTGAATTATCTGTCAATACAGTCCTACTAAAATCACTGCACAAGTATGTAGTGATGAGCAGCGTGCGCTCTGGGTGGCTTTCCAGGTGGAGAGAGATGGGCTTAATTTTGTTTAAACAAATTCTATTTCATCGCATCCAGATGTCTTTAAGCACAGTCCATTCACCATGTGCACACTCCAAGATCCACAAAAAATGTATACAAACATTTATTCATAACGGCATGCCTCTTCTCAGACTGAAGAGTTGTCATGGTTCCTTAGACTCTGTTTCAGGGGTAAACTAAGTGTAATGTGAAGCAAAAACAGTGTAACGTGATTAGCCGGAGCGCGCCGCTTCTGTGACCGGGTTCCTTGTTCTCTAGCCAGAGGTCTAAGCTGGGAAATTGTGCTTGTCGTGTGGCCCACAAAAGCTGGTCGGGCTCAGCCCCTGAGGAGTGCCAAGACTGCTCTGACATCCCTGATATGCCATTACCTGAAAACCTTGGACTTTATTAGTTAAAGTGAGAAGTAAAAGTGAAAGTGTTACATTCTAAGTGGATAACAACAGCTCCTGCTATGCAGAAGTTAATTTAAACCAGGAACCCCCACAAACTCCATCTCTTTGACTCTTATTCTGTGTCTCTCTTTCTAGCCCTGCCTCCTTCCTGTCCTCTATTCTTATGTTAACTTGGATAATAGGAGTGGGCCACCCGGCAGTGAACTTTAAAACTTAAGTCCATGCTCAAGGAAAATAATCAATTTCTCGCCATCCCCTGATGAAACTTAACTCACTTCAAACTTTATGTGTGGGCCCTCTATAGCTCTACCAATACATCTACTGGCTCCTTAAAGCATATTACTTTTCACACGATTTAAAAATAATAAACGTGCACTTAGCCGAGCTGTTTTCTTGTCCTAATGCCACACAATGGTGGGGAATAATTCAAAAGTCTTTAAGTTCAGAGTAAACACTCTGTTCCTTTGTTGATTGTACAGCTATTTTGCCTTTTTTTCTTTCTCTTTCTCTTTATCTCCTTCTGAGCTTGTTGTGTTTTTACTCTAAACAATACACCCTTCCTTCACATCTGAGCAACACACCTCACTGCCATTTAATAGGTTGAATCCTATAGTATGGAGTCATATTTTAAACCGGTGGTTTATTTTTATGAGCGGGTGTAATTAACGCGGCATGTCCTATCTCTTAGTCATCAATGCCAAGGTCTCTATTTAAACAACTTTATTGTGAAATGTTTGCATTCTCAGCATTTGCCAGGCCACACACAGATTATTATTTCATACTTCTCAGCGACGCTCTGAAATGTTTACGCTTTCCGATAGTTATTGTTTTTGATTACGGCTCTGTGGATGAATCACGGACTGACTAGAAAACATGTTTACACAGGGCCAAGTGTGAACCTGAAGGCCTCACTCAAGCCAAATGAACACTCACCACCTGATTTATGAAGCAAAGATTAAACTATTTATGTGCAAGCAGTCTGAGTTGTTTAATTTCTCTTTTTGAGGCCTTCACTTTGTTATTTGGAAGTACACATGTTAGACTGTCCAATATATTTACTGCAATAGAACATGTGAAAAGCATCCTTGCTAGTTACCAGATATGTGACCCTGGAGCACAAAACCTTAGTCTTATTTATTTGATTTTTCTTTTATGCCAAAAATCATTAGAATATTAAGCAAAGATCGTGTTATCGTGTTTAATATATCTACCGTAAATATATTAAAACTTATTTTTTGATTAGTAATATACATTACTAAGAACTTAATTTGGACAACTTTAAAGGCGATTTTCTCAGTATTTTGATTTTTTTGCACCCTCAGATTCCAGATTTTCAAATAGTTGTATCTCGGCCAAATATTGTCCTATCCTAACAAACCATACATCAATGGGAATCTTATTTATTCAGCTTTCATATGATGTATAAATCTCAAATTCGGAAAATTGACCTTTATGACTGGTTCTGTGGTCCAGGGTCACATATGTAGTTTGATGTATTAATAAAGTTTTTTGGGGGGGTTTTTCTCATGCATCCCTACAGCCCTTTGTTACCAAAATGGGCTTATTTTAACTCATATTATATTGCTTATTATTATTATTATTATTATTATTATAAATGAGCCATTACAAAGGTATTTATTATTAGGCCATTACTACTGCATACTAAAATACAACTGTAGTAGTAATCATAATAATAATAATAATAATAATAATAATAATAATAATAATAGTGTTTATTATTATGATTATTAATATCATTATTAATTGAAGTGGGCAGTATAATGATGATTTGCTTTTAAACTAAAATACTGTGGGAGAAAAAAGAGAACCAGCATCCTCACTTTTTAATAAGACTCCTGAGCTTGTTTTTCTTTTACGTTTTGACAGTTCAACCAATCGTAAAAAAAAATACAAAAAATTATTTATAAATGAAATTCAGATGGGATGTTTAACAAAAGTAACAAAAATGTTACCTGCACTCATTTTATGATGGATTTTAAATACAGCAGAAGCTCAACAATTATGAAATATCACCAATTTGTCAATTTTTTTATAACAGGTTAAAACCAGTACCAACCGTGGAGGCGTATAACAAAACGTCTAAAAATATTTTCAAGTACCCCACTGGAATCTGATTAAGAACCCCCTGGGGTACAAATACCCCTGGTGGGCTCTACGTTGTTAAAGAGAGAAATGAAATATGGCCTTGAAGACACGACACTGAGACAGATCAGATGGCAGAGCAGATGTGTTTTAACAATGCCTTCTCCTCAATGATGTGCCCTGTGCCACCACAAACATTTAAAGACTTTCATTGTTACACAGGTGCTTTCTCAGAGCGCACGAGACAACAGAGCACCAGAGGCACGCGCCACCCGACCACACCATTCACACTTAATAAACCTCATGCTCAAGCCTCCAGGGTGATGAGGTGGGAAGGCTGAGATGGACGTGACAATCTGTGAGCTAACCACACTTCGACATATGGTAAAGGTCCACAGGCCTCCCTTAATCTGTCCATCAAACTGGCTGCTCTGTTTCCCCACTGAAACATGAGAGCATTGCACGTACCCGTGGCAAGACTAATACTGGCGTACGCTATTAAACTAGTATAATGATATATTTTTTTTTTTACACTTAACATTTTCCCTTTCCAATGAGATTTGAGATTCTACCAGTGGGAATTACCTCAAGAGAAGCCCTGAAAACCCCAACCCATAAAAGCATAATATCGCTCCATCGCCTTGCCAGGCTCTGCAGTGGCGTGCAGATGGGACTTGAGAGGTCTGTCATCTTTTGATTAAGAAAAGGAAATGATCTCACTTTAAAGACATTCCTCATAGCCACCACGGCCACAGCATAGACTCTCTGACACTCTCATTCAGTCCACATGCTGTAAATCTTTCCCCTACACTATATACAGTTAAATTTTAGGATGATTGTTACCTGTCCGCCTATAGCTGTCAGGAGACATACAGTAAAAAAAGCAAGCAAACCAATTCAGGTTAACACGAGAGCGAGCGAATCCATCCCTGATTTTTATTGTCAGGCGCACAGCGAATCAGCTCAGGGACCTGACCTTGGGTTAAGTGGGGCACTGTGCCATTTCTTCATGACCTCAGGCTTGTTAAGTGAAGAGATGGGGAGTCTGGGAGCACGGGGGGAGGTCTTAGAGATTGAGAAGCAGACATGGAGCTCCTCCATAAATCCGCAGAGACAGACTGAGAAGTGTCTCGCCCGTCACATTAAAACGCCTCTCAGCAACACATCTGCACATGAACTACAAATCACGTCTGGCCAGTGCTAGAGCTTTCGGGGAACTGTAAATGTTTCAGGACACATAGATTAAAAAAATAAAAAATAAAAAAACGGACCCATCGCTAGGGTCCCTGTGTGAGTCCAGTCGTGTTTCGAGACTTTGATTTCTCTGACTGCATATGAAAGTGCCGGCCAAGCATCTGCTGTCTGAGCTATGATCTAATACTTACCAATAACATCTACATAATATGAGGATTTTATCACAGATATCAGTGTATTGGTTTACATTACATAGTATGAAAAATACTAGTTAATCATAACATTTCAAATGACTAATCTCCAACACCATAGTATCATTCTTATTCTTGCCATTTTTGCTACACTTGTGCTGATATTACAAGGGGTGGACTAATGAAATGTTACACAACTGTGAAATATTATTACAATATATATATATAAAAAATGTTTTAACAATATTTCACAATGTAATTTATTCTTGTGATGCCAACGCTGAATTTTCAGCAGCCATTACTCCAGTCTTCAGTGTCACATGATCCTTCAGAAATTATTCTAATATGTTAATTTGGTACCCAAGAAATATTTTATTATTATTATCAGTGTTGAAAACAGCTGTGCTGTTTCGTATTTTTGTGGAAACTGATACATTTTTTCAGAATTCTTTGATGAATATAAAGTAAAAAAACAGCATTTATTTGAAATATAAATATTTGTATACTTCATTATAAAAGACATTATATATGTCTTTACTGTCACTTTTGATCAATCCTTGCTGAATAAAAACCATTAATTTCATAAAAGTATAACTTTTTTCACATTTATTTCATTTGGTTTTCATCTCGTTGCCAGTTATACAACTGGAGAGAGGAAATGGAGCAGGGAAACAGGAAATGTCACAAGCCGAATTTAAACTCATGCTGCCTGCATGCACACGTCAGTTCAATGTACATATGCCAATCACTAGGCCAACTGGCATCTCACTACTATTTTACCTCACACTCCCTCTATTATCTAAGGGATCGAGCCAGGTGTCAGAGCTGAAGCTGAGACCACTGACATGACAGTCCCTCACCTCAGTCCAGGAGAAACAGATCGAAGTGCTTACCTGCCTGCTGCCGACTAGGCACTTTACACATCAGGACAACATACTGAAACCAGAACCACCTCAACAAGAAAACTCAGTGGTGTTGAGTTAACACACTGATTGTTGCTTTTCTAATAACAAATAGCAAAGTATCAGCTGGTGAAAGAGAAAAAAGGCGCATGTCCAGGTCAGACTAAGCGACAGACCAGTGTGCAAGCCAGTCTGAAAGTCGCTTGCTTGTGTGCCCTGTCGATTGCATCTGGACCCAACATATTATTCAAACATTCTCAATATTTAATCACCAGCCCAGACTCCACCCTTTCACTAGACCAGCACACATACAGAACACTCCCAAACAAACTATCCAAAACAGAAGGGTTTCATAAGTCCTCTTCCTTGCATAAACACACACAGGTGTACACTTGTGAGAAACACTCCCTCAAACTGCTCGCTTTCTCATCTTTCTTCTGTTGAGCGACCAGCAACTCACACACACAAACGGTTTATGAGAGTAGGCCATCTAAGAATCATATAACATGCCGCACACACATGAAACTAATTCAACATTATCGCACTTCCTATGACAAAACATTCATTAAAAATGCACACACACACACACACACTCGCAAACACACAGACGAGTACGCACTTCACATGCCCACCCAACCCACGACAGTTCTGTTTGACCTTGTGCTGCCATATTCATTACAACATTAAGTTACCTCTTCATTAACTTTTCATTATTTATGGGGGCTTTTGGGGAGGGGACCTTTATCAAATACTATCTTTTGTTGAGCTCACAATGTGGAGGCAAACCCCCTCGAGAAATCTTCTACCATGCCTCACTGCCAACAGGAGTATCAGCCTTGAACTCTGTCATTTCAGAGCTTAAATCCAGCTCCCCAGACCAGGGACAAACACAAACGCGCAACAGAGACGGAAAAGTGTTGCGCAGAAGTATTCCCTGTAAGATTACAGGCACAAACACAGGCCAAATCGAACTGCGTAACTTCTTTAATAAGCCGCAAGACTCTGGAATTAAAAATGGGTTTGGTTTGTTTGTTTTCAAATTGCAACAATGTTTCGCTTTTGCTTCTGTATTTCGATTCCATTGTGTCGCCGATGTTTTGGAAAAAGAAATCAATAGACAATGCCATTTGAGTCATGCAAACATCGTTGACTACAGATAAACATATTTGTGTTCCCTACCCTTACACGAGCACCATTCTGTTCCCAAGGCATATCGCGCTAGCTGTCATTAGCGAACCATCGGCCCCTCCACCACCGCAGATTGCCTTTTTAAAAAAGTCTGGCTGCCGACCATTTCACATCGTCGGCCAATTATAAATGGCAAATCACAATCAAGCCGATTTTTCCCTTCCCCCCCCAGAAACACTCTACTCTGGCCTGGCTCCATGGCTGCTCTTGAATAATAGGGTGATAGCCCTTTGTGTGACAGCCTGCATGGGCGTTGGGTATTTTACACATTCATGTGACGGATCTTGGGCTCAAACGGGCCCACTCTTCAAACGCTGCATTGGCTCAGCCAAGTCTCTAGCCTTTTGCCGAACACACATCCGAACGCTAATAAATGGCTTCCTTCCCCAACCTACCCCTATCGGTCCATATTAATCTGAGTACATGAGACAGGTGACAGCAATAAATGCCACGAAAGTCTGCGGAGCCCCCCGAAAAAAGAATAAGAAAGATGATTTTAGATCAATGTTGAAGCAGGATCAGAGACAGCGGAGGAAGCTATTAAAGTGTATTAGGGCCGAGCATCAGGCTTTGACTGATAGGGCCCTCGCTGACTTCCAGTATCGCGGCCATACTCCGCCGAGCCCAGTGTGTGTGTGTGTGTGTGTGTGTGTGTGCATGTGCGTGCTGTGAGCTCTCTCTCCATCCACACTCCATCCCATGATCATTCCCCAATTACAGAGAGCTAATGCATCCAGAGCCTAGAATCCCACCCCAAAAACAAGGGGGGAAACTCTCCAGAGACCCACTAATAATATAACTTAAAACATGCTGAGAGAGAGCATTATGCGCAAAATGGAAATCAAAAAAGAAAAACAGTGTAATTTAAACTGGGGCAAGGCTGGAATGGGTTTAACTTACAAATGGTAAATTCTCTATCTTTTTATCTCTCTGTCACTCACTCACTTACTCACCCTCTCAGTAACACTAGCACCATGAACGAACACATTAGCCATAGAGGGGGTCTGAAGGCTGGAATAGGAGTCCAGCTGTTGGCTGTGAAAGAGCTGAGGAGCAGGCTGGGATGAAGCGGCTGTGAGAGCCACAGTTTGTGCAGCTCACAGCTATTAAACACTGTAATGTTGTTTAAAGTCAAGGAAATACATTTGAAAAGAAAGGAATGCTGGGAATATGCTGAGTTTTTTCCTCCTTTTGGCTGATAGCTTTAGTCTGAATAGCCTATCCATAATTAAAACACTTTAAATTATATTTTACAAACTAAGCATCCTCATATTTTAGTTTTCCCACTTAGTAATTGTGTTTTGTTTGTGAACTAATATGTGAACGTTTAGTGCTGTATCATTCATTCAGAAACTCTCAACAAGGGAATCAATGAACAATTTCGAAATGTTTTGATTCACTGGGATGAATTAAATTCTCCACCATTAATGGTGCGTTCACATTGACAAATTTACAAAAATGAAATCTTCAGGAATTGACACAATTGGGAAGTCCACATGAGGGCGAAAGATTTTGTCAAGCAAGTTGGTCAAGCAAAATCTCCACAATGACCAAGAGAAAACTGCTTGATTTGAAAGTAACTTTTATGTGAGCTGTGCTTCACACATTGTTACACTATTGACAATGGACCTTTTTTGCCAGGAAAATTTCACAGAATATGTTCTTAATGTAACCACGCCTTAATATTTTATACATCTGATATACATTAAGCTAATTTTTCACATCAAACTCACAGAGTCTGATTGGTGCACACAGAATTCTGACAGAAACTTGCTTTACTTATTTGCACAGGACAAAGCTCTATTCTCCCCACCCACTAAAAAAACCCACATAATGATAAATAAAGACTTGCTAAAAGCTAAACTAGTATCATATTCAAACTCACAGAGTGAGAGAAAAAAAATATCATGTCTGAACAAATGTTTACTTTTTTTGAATAGCTTCTGTCCTCTGAATAAAAACAATTACACAGAGAAACAATCGAGTCCAGCGTAATTGAACTGTTGATCTGTTAATTATAAGCAGTTAAGAAGAATGACAAGCCACTGTTTATAATATCTACCCTACTATCAGAAATGAATAGTGCAGACCATCTAAGGCCAAGAATAATGGATTAAAAAGAGTCAATCTCTCACTAACACACTCACACAAAAGCCCTTCTCACTCTGCTTGACGTTATGCCCTAAGATTATGTTTTCCGAGCTGCTGGCTTGCTGAGTAGAGGTGTGCTGATATATTCTAATCAGTTATTTAGCCCGTCTGATCCAGTGGTTTGTGTGCCTATTTGTCGTTTTATCATCAAATTGCTCAGTAGAACAGAATGTCACTGTCCTCCCTCAGAATGCCTGCGCCCCTTGCTCCCATTTTTCCTCAGCAGGCTGAATAATTATCTGTTGTTATGATTTTTCTTCCTCTCACCATCATTCTTAGTTTCTTTCATCTGTATGAGTTTCTGAATTTTTGTGGTGCTGTAGCTTTAGGACATTAAATCAAGTGTTAAGTCCAAATAAGCAGGTGCAAATGACAAGCAGAGAATGTAAAGCATGTGTGTGCGTGCGTGTGTGTCAACCACAAACCGTCCCACGGTACGCCTTCTCTCTACACTTCATCTACAGCATTATAAAGTCACATGAGGATTACTCATCTGCTTCTCCTTTTCCATCTACCTCTCTCCTCCTCTCCTTCTCCATGTCTGCAAAGTGCTCAGTCATATTCCGAGACATAATCCAAGTGAATATTGAGGAGTGGTGGCGGAGTTCAGATTGGATCTGTGTAGCGCTGACAGACTACATCATCCGGGAGGGCCTCTAAGCCCCAGTGAAATAGTTGTGTCTGCCACACAATATTACTGTCATGCTCCTCAATGTCCCCCACCCCCTCCTTTACAAGCAGACGCTCTGAGATTCCACACAAACATCCAGACCCATGGACTGTGTGAATTTACAATATATATATATGTGTACATGCGTGCGTGCGTGCGTGTGTGTGTGAGACCCTGGAGCACAAACCCAGTCTTAAGTGTCAATTTTTCGAAATTGAGATTTATACATCATCCGAAAGCTGAATAAATTAGCTTTCCATTGATGTATGGTTTGTTGGGATAGGTCAACATTTGGCTGAGATACAACTATTTGAAAATCTGGAATCTGAGGGTGCAAAAAAAATCTAAATATTGAGAAAATCACCTTTAAAGTTGTCCAAATAAAGTCCTTAGTAATGTATATTACTAATCAAAACTGAAGTTTTGATATATTTATGGTAGAAAATTTACAAAATATCTTCATGGAACATGATCTTTACTTAATAACCTAATAAAAGAAAAATCAATAATTTTGACCCATACAATGTTTTTGTGGCAATTGCTACAAATATACCCGAGCAACTTAAGACTGGTTTTGTGGTCCAGGGTCACACATATATATAGTATGCATGCACACATCTACCAAAAGAAAGAAAGAAAGAAAGAAAGAAAGAAAGAAAGAAAGAAAGAATGGGGATGAAAAAAACTGAGCTCAATATAAGTATTTCTATTTGAAATTACATTCTAATTGAAAGTGTATTTGTAACAAAGTTCATAAGTCGGGAAGAAGGAGGCAGGAACCGGCGAACATTTAACCAAAACTTTAATAATAAAATAAACACCCAAAACAGCGCGACAGCCCCTCGCGGACGACTGTCGCGCACAAACAAAACCAAAACACAAAATAAAATCCAAGCCTGGTCCTCTCTCCTCTTTCCCTGTCATCACTCCTCCTTTGTATCCTCCCGGAGCTCCTCCGTGAGACTCGAGACCGGTGAGTGGCGCAGGTGTCGCGCATTCGCAATTACTCCACCGGCCTCGCTCCGTTCCCACGGCTCTCGGCCCCGCCCCTCTCGTCACAGTATTGTTTGTGAAGAAACAAATGTTTGGTTATATAAACACAACCTTTGGTACTGTAGGTGTTGATAAAATCCATATGTGTCTGGATTAAAGTAAAAAATTTGATGGCTCCGTAGGTAAGAAAACCACAGTGTGTTAAGACCAATAAAATCTCTGTGTCTGTTACTCGAGTTGCAAATGTTCTCTTGGCTTACGGAGTTTCCATTTCCTCTTTCAGTCAGTCTGATCAGTTAATAACATTAGATCACTTCAACTCTCCAGCGCCTGTTCCCCCTCTTTGAATCCCCTCAAGGTGGAACTATTGAAATTATACGGAGTCACTTTGAAGGGAGGCGGTTTGCTGGAGTGGGTGTTACTCCAATGTACATGATTACTCATGAGCGAGTGCTGAATATGTATGCATGAGGATAAATGAAGTCATATCGCATTAGTATAGAGAAGAGGGACAAGAGAGGAGAGAGAGATGGATGGAGAAAAGAATAAAGCAGAAGGAAAGAGGGAGGGGACTGTAGGAAGTGTGGCAGAGGCTCTTGGGAAAGAGGACAGTGTGTCATATGAGCTTCAGAGTGAGAGGCCTTTATCAAGCGAGGCATGAGCTGCAGTTGAGACTGTCCCGCGCAAATATGGCAACCACCTGCTCACCATTGCTCTGCGTCTGCAAAGAATTAATTTGGAGTTTGGGGTAATTGTAACAAAAATACAAAATCTGGCCGCGTCACATTCATTTCTCTCGGCCCGGCACCATTTAATTTGAAACAGGTCTGTTCAGTGGACTCTCGTTCTTTTCTGGAGGGATTACGGCAGGTTATCTGCCCGGGAGAGACAGCCGACAAGCACTTATATCCTGTCCGGGTTGCCTCATACCACTCCGGCTTCACATTCCACATGTCGCAGATAAATGCGGAGAGCTGTGCCAATGTTGCAGCTGTGTGCAAATCAGGAACCTTTAAGGACGCACTTTAAGGAAGCAACTGGCCTATCGAACAGTTGTCCAATATAATTACCACTTCTGTGTGTCTGTGTGTGTGTGTGTGTGTGTGTGTGTGTGTGTTGTATATCATTGTGTGCTATTCTTCGAGATTAAGCACCATCATGTCTCTCTATATGATTGAAGGTGTTGACGTGATGCTGTGTGTGCGCATGCATTGGGAAAACAAACTGAATATTTCATCATGCATAAGCGTGTGCGCATGTGATTGAGTGCGTGTATATCTCCTGATTGAGATTGGTTTGACTGGCTGGGAGGGAACAGATGTCAGCATGTGTTGACTGCCAGCAAGACTGAACAAAGCCAATCACATCGTCTCCCTGTCCAAGAGCACTAAAACAAGGGACCTGCAAAACCATGGCCTGATATTAGCTGTCAACAAAACACACATGTGCTCACACATTAAAAAAAAACTTTTTCCATTTTCCCGAAATGGATTTGAAAATGCAATCAATTAGCATTGTTTGTGAGGCCAAGCTCACAGCACGCAGAATTTGTTACTGTTTCCCGTGTTGTTATTTACTAGGTAGTACTCCTGTGTGACCGCATGATTAATTAACATAGAACCACGAATTGCGTTAAGACCCAAACTGGTAATTTATGGCCCTGTCTCATACACACATGGTCAAAACAAAGTGTTTAAATGGTTATGGAAAATATGAGTCATTCAATGAGGCATGTTCATCAAATATATGAGACAGAAGTTATGAGAGGACTCCGCAAGGACAACATTCTGGTCACTGATGCAAATGGTTAATATTAACACACGTGCAAATATCGTAATTATGCGCTTATTTTGTGGAGTTGCAGAAAATCACATGATCAATTTTCTTAAAACTTTGAGAGATATCAAGAAAATGTCAGTGAAACATTTCAAATCGGGTGAGCGCAAAAAGGAAAGGAAAACTGAATGACTCTTGTTTGGTACTAATGTGTGTTAACAGCTTATGTGGTATTTTTATTCTTTCAGGTAAAGCTCTTAATGACAGCTCTTACAAGGTTGTGCAAGTTTCTTCTTGGTCAGGTTTTTGAATGGTTCTCATTGTATCAATAATGACACCTCTTCTTCTGCATCAGAAGACATGCACACATAAATATACCCACACTGCGAGAGAGAGAGAGAGAGAGAGAGAGAGAGAGAGAGAGAGAGCTTTTCTGATGGGAAGAAAAATTAAATGACTGTAAATACCGGCTTAGTTTAGGGGTAGATGGTTTTTGTCTCTTAGATTTCAGAGTTACTGCTTCACGAGGTCATGTGAGTAACATTTCGAAGGATGCATTACGGAACTATTAGCTTGACATCCAACACCAGAGACACATGCAGGGGCAAGGAGGTGATGGAGAGAAAGAAGAATGTGGAGAGTAAAAGAGAGAGAAAGTGAGGGTGTGATGCGCCATGACAAGAAAGCATCATGGGACTTGTGTGCATGGAAGTGTGCATGACAATATGTCATGCCTCTCCTCTCTCCTTATCTTCTTATCGCCTTTTTTATTTTTTATCAGTCAGCCTGTCCTGTCGCTGAGAGCAGAGGTTAACTGGTAAAGTAGGTTTCCCTAGTGCACATGTTGGGATTGGCGAATTAAAGGAAGCCCCTGTTAGAGGGGCTGTTGTATCGACTGTTGTGCATCCAATCGAGCATTTTCATAATGACATCCTGAAAGAAGTACTGGAACATGAAAAAAATGAGAGACAGAGGAGGAGACATAAGAAAGAAAAAGAAAAGCATACCAGATGCCTTGGATGACAGATTGTTGGAGTGCAACCCCATCAATGGCGTTTCTCTTTCTAAGAGGCTTGTAAGAGGATGGGTGACTGTTTGCAGCGGTGGGAAATATTATGGTTGAGACCACAGGCGATGGATTTGGGGTTTTACGGAGTTCCCAAAGCAGCCTGGTCATTGTGGCAAACATGAACGCGGCCCAGTCGCACACATGTGTTCTAACTCTAGTGACCTCTTAACTTGTACCACATTGTAAACTGCACTCCATCTCCCTTAAGACTTTTACAGCCTGCTAGGGATGCATAACCCTGGGGTTAAAGAGCAATCTGTAACTAATTAGCCATTTGACTGCCAGTGCTGGTTGCTGAACAGGAAGAATTAAGTGGAGTGAGGTAGGATGGTGGTGACGGGGGAAACGGCAGCAGGTGGAATGAACCGGGACGTGGGATTTGATTTGGGTCTAGATTATTTTAAACCACAGAACCTGGTTACAAAGGCATCGGCTGTCGTTTATGGGCCTCCTGGTGTGGTCCCTCAGTAATGACTGCCAGACCTGGAGCAGACAAGCTTTTTAGAGTTCACCAGTGTCTGAAGCATTCAGTATGTTTACATGCACAGCAATAATGGAGCTACAGTGAGTTTTTGTGTAGTCAAGATACAGTCTTCAGTCTATCTGTGTATACATGACACATTTAAAATGTGAATATGTGAAGGATTTAATACAAGCCAAGGCCATTTGTAGTTGAATGCTGGACGAAGTTGAGCTACAAATCACATGATCTAGATCTGTTAGTCAGACTTCACAAAAACACAGACTATTGTATTAATCGCACAGAAATCAGACCTCGTAATTCTTAAACAAAATATGAAAAATCGACTTCTCTTTGGTGATGTTTTACAGACTTCTTCAGTCATTTAGTACACTTAACACACCCCTTTCTTACGATAAGCTGCATTTTCACTTGGATGTGCTTTACAGATCAGAAGAAAAGATTTGTCACAACTTCCGTTACATTGCAACTTTAAAGTGCACATTGGTGTACTTGTTCAAAAAAACAGAAACAGAATGAGCAGGACAAAGAAGAACAGATAACGAAGCCTCTTTGCTTCTCATTTGAATAAATGTATGATCTGCTCAAATTACAGATGTCCGGTTGGACTACAATATTTACATTACGTTATAAAAATACAAATTATTGCTTTAGTACCAACCTAAATCATACTTTTAAAATGCATGCAAATGTGCCAACTGCAGAAAAAAAGAGACAGAAAGAGAAAGAGAGACAGATAAAGCGGAGACTTCCCGTGACAAATTAAGAATTCAGTGAGAAAGAGGAAGAATGGGCAAAAGAGATATATGGAAAGCGAGGCATGACAGAAAAAAGACATTTGTGTGGGATGGAAAAACAAAGGGATTAAGAAAAAGGGAAAGGAGGTATTGTTAGGCAAAAGAGAGAGAGATGAATATAGATGGAAGGAGAAGGGAGAGAGAAGCGCAGAGCAGGCCTTGTTGGGGCTGGGCCCCTGCCCCTCATCCATCAGCGTATCTGCGGAGGGATCAGGGCCGTGCAATGAGCCGTGGGCACCCTTACACATGTTGACACTCCTCAAAATAAGATCCATTTACCTTCAGCCTGCCGTTCCAGCTGCAAGCACACCCCTCACTGGAGGTTAAGACATCCCCCTTCACCACCAACCCCCACCCCATGTCTCAGATGGTCTCTGCTGCCAGATTATCTATGTTAGGTGAGATAAAGAAAACTGAGGGAAAGTGTGGGGCACAAAAACTCGAACAATCTGCAGATGGCCCGAGTGCACTGTTCCCCCCACGTAAGATTGTGATAAAGGTCTCTGTGAGTTCTCAATACTACAGACACTAGTTTGAGCTACTTTCCAGAAAGAGAGGAATACCATGATTCCATCTACGCAGGCACTTTGGCCCTAACTACTCGGAATATAATGAGAGCAGAATTAGCTCTGGACCGTTTCATTTTGCGTCTATATTCAGGGCTGATTACTTTCATTTTCATAGATCTATCAGCCTTTTATTTTTCCTCATCAAGTTGCAAATTTGGGTCTTCTTGTCCACTGTCCAGCCACGTTCACACCACCCTAAATGACTAATGATGCATTTAACTGGAGAATTAGCAGCAGAGTGGAGAGAGAGCGAGAGAGAGAGAGAGAGGCATGTATTAACGCAACGTCATACCTCCATGAAAATGGAGTGCCTAAGGAAAACAAAAGAACAAATCAGAGAGAGAGAGAAAGTAAGAGAGTTGTTGGGCGAACGGGAATGCGTCAGATAATGAGACATTTCCTTTACCCACCAGCCCTGTGTGTGTGTGCGGTACCACGATGATATGCCTGTTTTCCCCCGGCCCCCATTATCAGTGCACTTGAACCCAGGCTAACAATGAGTTCATAGAGACTGAGAAGTGCCGAGCCCTTAATTGTATGTATTTAGTCACGCAAAGAGAGGCAATAGCCTGAGAATGGCTAGTTAGTCAATGACATCATTTGAGCTTTGGAGTCGACTCAATGGACCCGTAGCAAATTTGCACAGTGGCAAATGTCTATCCATCGCCGTTATGGAGAAGGAGCAGCGTGGTGTCTCTCCAGATCAATGTGATCCTGTTGGTCGTGTCTTGAGATTTACCACACAGATTTGCTTAAAGGTCTCAGATGTCTCCCAAGTGACTTTCTACTCCACTTCTTAACCGTCTCTGTCTTCTGTCTTTTTTTAAGTACTTGCTTCGTTCTGTTGTGTGTGGCGGTGTGTGGCGGTGTGTGGAGTGCGTGATCTGTCAATCAATGGCTCTAGTCAGTTGTGGCAGTATGGAACCGCTGATCGCATCATGATGTTAGTGTGCCTGACTTGCTCTGCACAAAGAAAGAGGAGCACAAGGCTTCTCAAGCAGAGATGTCAGCACTCGAAAAATCAATCACCATCTGGGCTCTTCTCTTCCCAGACTAGAGGGAGGGAGAGAGAGAATGAGACAAGAAAGAAAGAAAAAAATGGAGGAAAAAAGAAACGGAAAGGACCAGCTGAGAGGCGCAACATTGTGGCAATGTTGCAGCAACGTTGTGGCAATGTGGCAATCCAACTATTAGGCATTGTGAGAACAACTCACATTAGCCGCAAGCAAGGTCACACAAAGCAAACACAGATTAGCAGAAAGAAAGCAGCAATTCGTGTGCCTGACTAACACCTTACGACATGGGGGTCATCGGGTTTACCACAGATTTTTTTTGTGACTCCTTTAACGATTTTTCCCTTTTTTTTTGCACATTTCTTTCCCATCTGCTATGCAGCTATGCTCCTTTATCATACGCTTTTAAATGTAAACTTCTCTCTCTTCCCTTATTAACACAAAGTTAAATATTTTACACAGACGGCGCCTCTTTTAAAGACCCCTATACAGGTGGCTCGGCATTCGCAGAGGGGTGTTGGGACAGCGGCGAGATTTTTGCAGCAGTGTTGCCTCTTTTCAGTAGCACAGCTGTGTGAAAAATACCAGTTTGAAATGGTGCTGAGGCAGCAAAAGTATTTAATACTCAACAAACAGTTATCTAAGCCCATGTCCAATAACCAGACACCACTGTAATGTGACCTACATACTAAGTGAATAAGAATTTTTACATCAGGGAGGGGCTGAGGAGAACAGCACAGAGCACAGCTCATTCAGCTGACAGTAATTAAATAGCAAGTATTCCTTTTCACTGCCCTTTTGCCTCTCTCCCAGCTAAGAAAGTATAATGTAACAGAACATATTGTGCCCTTCTCTGTATTCTTTTTTTCCTCTCTCTCGCACTTTCTTACTACTTCTCTCTCCGCCTCCCAGCTCTCTGTCTCCTGCTTAACCTCAGCCAGATTTCATTAAATGAAAAATTGGAGTTTGATTGTTCATTTGATCTCTTGCTTTGTGATGGTATATTGTACATCGTAAATAGTTGCACAGGTGCATGCAACTTTCAGATTTTTTGGTCATCTCACCTCATTTAGACTTTGTAGACCTCCAATGTAAATACAGACGCGCTCGCTCTCCCGGAAAGATGGGTGGCAGAGTGAAACCTCAGCCCTGCTGTAAAATCAGGTAGGCCCTTTGCAGACAGACCACTGAAAGATGATGAAAACGGGTAAATGAATGTACGGCAGAGAGCAGGCTGCCAGGAACAAAGGAGGTGTCCATATTAATGCTCGGCACACTCTTGAAAGCCCTGCCGGTGAGGCAGGTGCAAAGAGCGGAGTCAGGGAAAAGAAAGTTTTACCCCCAATTAAATGAACGAGAAGTCACTGGTTTGTAAACTTTCAGTCAGAGTGAATCACTGCCAAATATAAGTCCTCTTTTAGGTTCTTCCAAACAATGACTCTCATATCCGCTTATGTTCTTTAACATTTCACGTACGATGCTTTTGAAAGTGTATTTGGTGAAACTGTGAGGGGGTGACGGGGGCGGGGAGAGGAATAACACACAGGCTGTGTGGCGCGGGCTATATCGGACTTGAGTTCAAAGACTAAGAGTCAAACATCTCCAAATACAGCACTGAGTGATGCAAATGATGCGTTTAGCACAAGGCATAACATGTTCCCATTTGGAAAGACTGGGGATTATATAAATAGCTGCGCATGAGTCAGACACCCAGTCCCTATTCTGAAAACAGGATTTTGTTTTCATTAAACAACAGCGCATAGAAACTTTGAGGCAGAAAGGGAAGGAAAAATGAACCGAAAACCACTATGGATCAATTACTGCATGTCAGGAGTGGTTTAATTGAATTCTCGTCTACTGCTGCCACACTTTTGGCTGGTAGTAGGTGCGCCCGTTTACATTCGTCTGGTCGCGTTGCCTTCAACCACATTCACAGGCGCATTCAAAGGTCTGCACAAAGAGCCAGACCGACAACAAAAACATTGGAATTGTACAAAAAAGGCGAAGGAAATAAAAGTGCGATGCAAACACCAGATCAAGTCTCAGCGTTCAAATGGGGATTAAGCTAAATCTTTGAGTAAACCCAAAAGTTACCCATGAAGGAGGAGGGGAAGAAGAGAGGCCCGGGCACCACAACAATTTGCTTTTGCAGCAGCCTGAGGAACTTTGATGATAAATGTGTACTAAGGAGACAAAACACTGTAAAAACCGGCATGAGATTTCCTACACGGCATGTTTGCACGCACCATCATTCTGTTAATTCAATTACAGACACTCCTGTGTTTCCTGCTTGTCTTCCCTTTCCGTCTTTTTTACAGTGTGGTAGCCTAGCATTTCTGTAAAGCCCTCATAAATATAGAGAGGATGAAGGTGAAGAGGAGAGGGAAAAGCATCACATTATTTCTCCTTCTCCTTTTCAGATACGCTCTCCGAGCGTTTTGTCAATGACCGCTGTTTCTTCACATTACTGCTATCTTTAAGCCCCCACTGATTTTAAGCTTCCATGTAGAAACCAGTCTCCATTGAGGAGAAGTCCTTTGTAAACTTAAATACACCCCAATGTGTCCCTCAACAAAAGCTTCTCCAATTCCTTTCTGTCTGGCCTTTTTTAATGCCTTAAGTTTAGGTGGTCTGTGGGTGGTAGATTTTTTTTCCCTCTCTCTCACTTCTTCTTTTTTTTTTAATCAAGCATTAGAACTGCTCCCCATTCAGCGCCACAGCGACTATAAAAATTCATCAGGATTAAAATGACCTCACAAGCAAAATTAAAGTTCCTATAGTACACAATGGGGGCTGTATCTTTTTTAACATGTCCTCAGGGCCTTGGGAACAGAATTGTTTCCTGACAAAGTGCTCTCGCATTGACAATGGACACCTTTCAGACCTTCTACACCGACTGCCTTTAGAGAGCAGGAGAGGGACTTATTTCACATATCAATCAAAGAGAGGATGAAAAAATAAAGTGAAAGAAAGAAGGAGTGAGAGAAAGACCCTCATCTAGTGCAAGTGGTGCTTCAAAATGTGAACAGATCAAAATAGGGTATATGCTGCTTTTATGGGGGTCATTGACGGATGTTTAGAGGTGGACGGAGGGTGAGAGCAAGATTCCTGTGGGAAGGGAATCACAGAGAGTAAAAAACTACATATCTGATACCCAACCAAGTGTGTGTGTGTGTGTGTGTGTGTGTGTGTGTGTGAGTGAGTGATCAAAAGTGGAGGAAGTGAACTGTATCAAACCACAGAGGTTTTACTTGATATTCTCAAAAAAATCTTAAGAGTACAGTGACACACATACACGCTCCTATTACACTGGCCTACCCATATAAAGACCCCAGCGTCTGCGCCATGTGCCACCCACAGCGTCCTCCGTGTGGCTGTGTCACTAATCACGCTGGAAATGAATTGGGTGCCAGCAGTGGTAATTCCACATTGTATTTGAGCACCTCAGCCCAGATCTGAGGGACACATATAAATATAGTATTCCTGGACAGGTGAATTAATGAGGCTCCTTAAAGGCCTCCTTTACAGGTCAGTGCCTGTGCCGCACAACCACGACAGCCTAATCCCCAAAAAATCATCTCATCTACCGCTCAGTTCATTAAAGCACAGAAAGGGATGGGGAGAGAGAGAGAGAGAGAGAGTGGGAAAAGAGTCACTCTGATTTGAGAGCACCTACACAAGTAGTTGGTAATACAAAGTGTAGATGTTCTTTGCAACAAAGTACTCCGTTTCAATGACATTTCAAATGCCTTCTTTACATTTAATAATATAGAATGTATTTACTTTGCATGCATATTCCATGGCTGAAAAGAAATATAATCAATTTAGTCAGTGTCATCAGTTCATTTGATGTGGTTTTAGTATTGGGGCTTTTTTGGACAGAGCTTTGATAGGATATCATATTAAACCTGATTAGATCATAGTAATAGCTTTAGGGCTCTTATGATAAATGCTAGCCTTAGGACCTGACTGTTTTCTTAATATTTCTTCTTGTGTGCAGAGCTTGAATTAATCTTTTTCTTATGTGGGTACAAACAGCTGAGCACGGCAAACTCTCTTTACACCTGAGAAACAGAGGCTGGAGTGTATAAATGTGTGTGTGAGTACACAATGCACATAATTAAACACATTTTCATATAAATTTTGTCTTGCGTGGTATTAGTAGCGAATATATATACGCATATGGTACATACATTTATTAGATTTGTATATTTCATGTTATATATTCAATTTGTATAATCGATATGTATATTTGTATTTGTATATACAGTATATATGTATATGTATATGTATATGTATATAGACATCAGCTTCCAAACCCAGCCTGATTGTGAGCATATTGCTGCTGGGTCATTCTGTCCTTTCAGATCCTGTCACCCAAGTCCCAACCCTGGTCTCAGTCTCCCCTCTGACTTCATCCACTATCATTCCACTCTCATTTTTTTATACATAAAACACAGTGTTCATCAGAGGTGTACCTTCTCTCTTGTGTGCAGGGTCGTCTTGCGTTAGCTCAGGGCTGGGCGACATCTATCTTGCATGCACACCTTGAGGGCATCTCTTAAATGGCGGAATTTGGTCATTATGTGACATTAACCTCATTAGAAAACACTCTTTAGAGGCTGAGAGATAAAATTGATTTACAGCTGCCATTTCAACCACTGCTCTGCCGATCAATTGTTAAACTATCCTTTTTATGGCCCGCAATGCCGCATCTCATGCTACAAGCTCCTCTCCACCCAGCCCTCTGCTGTCGGCATGCCAGGTGTGTGTGTTTACGTGTGTGTGTGTGTGTGTGTGTGTGTGTGTGTGTGTGTGTGTGTGTGTGTGGCTCC
>NW_015506006.1:220961-259205 GCF_001515645.1 Sinocyclocheilus grahami
CCCTCTCTGGTCTGGGGGCCATGTGTGTGTGTGTGTGTGTGTTTGTGTGTGTGTGTGTGTGTTGTGTGTGTGTGTGTGTGTGTGTGTGTGTGTGTGTGTGGCTCCGTGAAAAAAGGTGCAACGCTCAGTGTGGTTGAAAATTGAAAAATACTTCCATAAGTGAGAATCTGCCATCCGCTCACAATACAGCAATGGGATAGCTTTTTTTAAAGCTATATGTGTGTGTGTGTGTGTGTGTGTGTGTGTGTCATGGTAAACCTATCTGCACAGAGGATGTGTATATATAAAACTTATTTACAGTACATATTTAGCCATATGAAAATGTTTGTGTGTGGCTCCATCCATCTCTCCTGTATGTATCTGTGTTTGTGTGTAAATGTCAGCATGTCAAGTCGGTGACAGCTGGGTTTAGTGTGGCCATTTAAAGCAAACACGTGCTATATTCCACTGATAAATCGATAACGCCTCCCTCTCTACCCACTGGCTGCCTTGTGCAATCCCTGAAATTGATCTGTGGCTAGCACTTATGGAGACCAGGACACTTTTGAAGTATAAATAAAATATGGCAGGTTTGTGTTTCATGTCTTCATCGATGGTTCTGGTCATATGAGGCCACGAGACGCACATACAAGATGGACTTGTCTGCATCAATGCCACTTTTGTGACAAAATCCCACCTCTCGTGTCAAAGGTGCCGGCGGCCCGGTTTGCACCAACCCTTAACATTTCCCAAGGCTTCCAATGCCCTCGATATCAGAACCACTGAAGTAACGACAGACAATTGCATTTCAAAATAATGTGTGTACTCAATTATTCAAACATTTACAGTGCCGTAATGCTTGAGTTTATAACCACAGGACTCATCGCTCTCCCGCACACACATACACAGACATACGCTGTGTATCTTCCCACACTGCTCAGAATTATGACACATATTCATTTCACGTCATCCTTCTGACTTTGGCAAGTGGCAAAAAGAGAGAGAGTGTGTGAAAGAGCATAGAGAAAATGGCTTTGCACCACTGCATTTAGGTGTCAAACTCGCAGGCCATCTTGACTTTAATATAAATAGATATAAATCAACATGGCAGCAGCTTTTTTTTCATTATTTTATATATATATATATATTTTTTTTAAATGTGCCATCAACAGATGAGCGTCACATATTCACAGCATTTTGCCACTCGCCTGCATGGGCCTTTCCACCAGCTCCATTGGAAATAGCTTTTAGGTGAGCTAACCCGGGTCTCTGGCAGAGAGCTGCCCGCTCACATCCTCCCACCGGGAACACCTCGCTCCGAGCTTCCCAGGTACCTGCTTCCAAATTCACTGTATTCAGGCCACATTTTTTTGGTTGGCTTCATTATAACTTGGGCAGGACCCTTAAAGGAACAGTTTTGTTTCTTATCTACCCCTAAAAGGTGTATATTTTTTTTTGTAACATTTTGTAAATTTTGATTTCATGCAGACTTTAAGATACTATTATGGAACTTTCAGGGATAATTAAGGCACAAAGTTGCCCCTTTCAAGGAAGAGTCCACCCAAAAATGACAAAGCTGTCACCATTTTTTGTCCATACTATGGAAGTCAACGGGACACCAAATCTGTTTGGTTACCAACATTCTTCAAAATATCTTTGTGTTCCACTGAAGAAAGAAATGCATACAGGTTTGAAATGACACGTGGGGGTAAATAGTGACAGAATTTTGTGTGGACAATCCTTTTAAGTGTACTGCCCCAGTGACAAGCTGTTGTACACCTAAAGACATAAAGCATTTTTGCACTTTTTTTTCTGGGACTGTAATCTTTTCTCGATGAGTATGGCGTGACCATAATGTGTTATTTACAGAGCTGTTGCTATGAGCGTCTCCACTATGGCGTAACATTTAGGAGATTAAAGGGGAATTAGCTTCTGCGCTCATCCACATGTATGGGGACAGATGATATAAAGCCACAAAGTGGGTAGTCATCATAATCATCTTCATCATTATGGTCATCATCATCACCCCATACGGCTTGCATCATGGGAATTACAGACAGGCGGTGGTGCCACCAGGCGTGTGCGTAGTCACGGCTCAGACGGAGGCTTATTCAGCGGGAACATCTCTCTCTATCTCTCTCTCTCTCTCCTGTCTGCTTAGCTCTGGTCTGGGCCCCAGAAAATGCTGAGCTCACAGCATGCAATCTTTTCTGCGCCCACCCCTCTCTCCCCCACCTGCCTGAAGGGTTTCCCCGGTTAAATAGGGCGGGGGGAAGGAGGAGGAGATGACTCACCTGTTTAACCACCACCAGCCCCCCACCACACACACACACGCACACACACATACACACGCACAAATACACACAGTTGACCTGGCTGAGAAATACACAGTCATGATATCTTTCCTTCTCTCTATTCATGCTGCCTATGTTTTCTCTTTACTTCATAATTTGCATCGGACGAAATAATAAATCGTACTGATGATACGAACTGATGAACATTTATGGAGCATCGGCCAGGCCAAAACAAATGGTCTTATTTTGTTATTACCTCCCTCCCTTCCATAATCCCTTTGACTTAAGAAAAAGGAAAAGAACTAAAGGAAAGCATACAGAATGTTTCACACATTAAAATATATGACAGCTTCCGCTCATATATCTCTGCTTATCTGTCATTTGTTTTCAGTTGATGTAGCTCAACCCACAATATTCACAACTCTTATTCATCTTAAATGACCGCATCTCTCTCAGTACTCATACAGTGTTAAATACTACAGTTTGGTTTTACAGTGGTCTGTTTGTTTGTTTGTAATATCTCTTTTCTTTCACACCACTGCCTGTCATACAATGAAAAAAAAAAGATGTAAAATTTACTTTGAAACATTTTTTTTTACCCAGAAACTGCTAGTAAATTTCACAAATAATTACAAAAAAACAGCAAGCAACGCACTGAATTAAATGTGAAATTTTGAAGTAGAAGGACTGAAATAGTATTTTCTTGTAAAACGTCAGGCCGTGGTTACATCAGCACAAAAGAAGTAATGTCTTTTAAATTAAATTAAGTCCTTTAAAAAAAGTATTAATTCAAAATCATAATAATACATTTAAAACGGAGAAAATTAATACATTTAAATTATTTTTTAAGGTGAAGATGATTAAGTTATTTCATATTTCTCTTAAAATCAAAAACGACACAGCTAGAAACTAATTTGTAGAGCTCTGCAACAGACGTAGGTGTTTAACTTTAAAACAAAGCTGGATATAAATAGTAGAGCGGGAGATGGTACCGTTAGAAGGGACGTGTTGACAGCTGTGGATGGTGCTCGGTGTGTGGGGGTCACAGTGTAGTCTTAGGGGTCGACTGCCCCTTGCTAAACAAAGACTGGATATGATATTGTTCCAGTCATCATGACCATCTGATGTCAATTTCACACAGAGTTGGGACCCTCCACAAGCCGGTCCTCACCACCAACCACACAGGTAATAAACAAAACCATGACACGCACGCACACATGTTACTTTTACAGCCACAGACATTCAGCACAGACTATATATTAGGGTTGGGCCGATAGATGATGCCATCGTCCATCGCCATCACGATGGCTGACAGACATCACAATGTTAAGCTGACATTGTGATCCACCCCCCCGTCCCGCAATCCGCTGCATCCCAGTTCCATGTTCGGAAAGGAAATGAAGTGTACTGTGGAAACCCTAAAGGAAATAAATAGCCTACGAGATGGGAGGCAAAAAAAAATGTCAATACTTTTTCTCGCAATCATATCGTTGGGTAAGTATAGGTGACTGTATATAAATTGCGTGCATCAGGGAGCCGCTATTGAAACCGCTTTCGATTGGGTGCTCTCATTTTACTTTCACTTTCACTTTTGAGATTCGCGATCACAAGGACTCTATACTATGGAGCGGCAGTACTTACCACACATTTGACAGGATTAGATGTTTGTCATTGGTGCTCAGGATCTGCAAATCATTTGCCATCGTCCTATCAGACATTTCTCCTTACTCTGTGTATGGAGTAAGTGAACTTTCATGTACTGTAATGCAACAGCCTACCGCTAGCAAGCGGCTAACCTTTTAGTGGCTCCATATAACACATTATTTGTTTCACGCGTCGGGCACACCCTTAACCCCGCCCCCCGCCCCGATGTCATCGTCCGTCACGATGTTTCACTGTAGACATCGTCCGATGCCAATTTGGTAGACATCGCCCAACCCTACTATATATAACACATACCAGTACTCCATTAAAGATGTAACTAAAAAAAATATGTATTCATGAATATAATGACTGATAGAGAGAACGAGAGTGAGCATAAAAATCATTCTTCTGAACAAACTCATGCTTTTCTACAAGTATAGCACTGAGACACATAACCCGGCGAACACTAACTCGCTGGGACGGTACATCACTCCCACCACACGCACACAATCACATCATCTCGTGCCTCAAATGATGCTAAACACAAGCCCATGGTATCCTGAATCTCTCCACAATCATCCCCTGTGCAAAAATAGCAATCTTGTCTTTCAGCTTAAGCAGGGCGAGAACCATTCTAAGAGGCAATGAATTTGGTTGGGGCTGAATAGGATGTTGGTACATGTTTTACTAAAGGAAATATAATGGCACACTATTATTAGATCACATTAATCATGAGGGTGCCAAAGGCACTGACAGCAGCCCTGAAAAGGATTGAAAACGTTGGTAATGGATATAAATTACCCATTGTGTGATAAAAGGATTTTTCCACTAAGAAGGTGGGAATAAAACAGAGAGTCTCCGAATGCGGGTGTGTAAAATATGAAATAATACAGGTTATCATGTCTGGATTAAAATTTTAAGGGAATCAGATTGTGACAGCGAGGCCTAAAGTTAAAGCACGAACTGTAAAAGTATAGGGATTAAAAGTAGATTAATTTCAGAGTGATTCTGAGAGAAAGCGAGCGGGCGGATGAGAGCGAGAGGAGGGCAGGAGGCACGAGAGTAGTTTTGATAGAGGTCTGTCAGTTGGCACGATGATAATGAGTCGCGTGTCTCTGTTATTCGGTTATTTATTGCCGACTTGGCAGGCAAACAAAAGATCAATAATTTTGAGCAAATCTAATGTTGTCCCTGCTGCTAATGTGCTCGTCCATCACTCCTGCCATCCTCACATGGGAGAGACACTGAATTCCGGCTTATTCCACATCAAATGCAATTATGTCATATGGCTTTAATAACACGCCAGCCCCCTATGAATATGTGGGGACAGTTGATTAAGTATATGCATATGTGCCCAAACATGTCACATACTAGTAAATCATAATATATGTTGATATCATGTGTTTTTTCGTCTGAATCAATCTTTATTTGCTGCCTTAGATTTCTAATATGAAGTGTCGCAAAAGTCCATCAACACAATGACAGAGAACACGCTTGAATGCTAATACACACACATGGGCCAATGACATGACGCTTATTTTTACATATTTAAATTTTTTATTAGGTTATTTTAAAATACATACAAATTTAATCAGACAATGACTTGAATATAAATGATCATATTTACTTTAACATATAAATTATTGCTTCTGAGTGGGACTTGTAAAACATGTCAAATTTCACTGTCTGGAGATAAATGAGGGAAAATATATATACAATATGTGTATACTCAATATTTTTTTATTATTTTATATAAACAGATTTTAAATATTAATAACGTTTCTAATAAAAAAGTGTGTCTGCAACATCAAATCAGCAGCATTTTATTAATATACTAATATAATATGTATTCATTATTACTAATATAAATATATATTTTTTTATGAAAATGCAAAAAGAGTTCAGGTCAAATGATTATTCCCAAAACATATGATTTTCATGAAAAAAAGAAGAAGATTAACATGCCCTCACAAATACATTCAAGGAATTTTTTTTTTTTCACTTCATAATTGATAGTTACACCTCTTGACATTTGTAAATATTTCTACACTTAGACCCATTTCCTACAGATGAATCCAGACAGGCACAAGCTCCTACATGTCAGCCTTTAACCTTTCCAAGCATCAACACACAATCCACCACTATATCCATTCCAAAGGCTTCAACAGAACATAATTTAACTTGATTTTAAACATTATGGTGAAAAAACTCGTTAGTATCACTGCTTGTATGTCATGTCACCGATATGACTTCACCTGCAGTGTTTACCCCAAGAAAGCCTAATTGACATCCAGCTCTCGTTGCTTTTGTGAGAGAGTAAACTGGAGGCAAGCCATGTGTTAATGACAGTGGTGGGGTGGAGCATGGAAGAGACTCATCGGATATCATTAGCACTAGCTCGCAGTGCCTAAGGAACAAGTGTCAGAAATCACAGCTCATAAAGACAGCTTTAACTAAAAAATGAAAGGGGCTTCGGCCCAAAATATACTTCCTCAGAGACAACAAAAAAAACTGTGGTGTGAGGATGTATGCTGTGCATCAAGACATCTTTACACAGACGTTCAAAAAGTTTGGGGTCAATTCGATTTTTTTTTTTTTTAAAGAAATAAATACTTTATTCAGCAAGGACATTCAATTGATCAAAATAACATTTTAAAATACAAAACAGTTATTTTAAATTATAATAATATTTTTATTGTATTGTGATTACATAAATGCAGCCTTGATGAGCACAAAAGACTTCTCTGAAAAACATACAAAAATCTTAACAACCCCAAAGCTTTGAACAGTGGTGTATATCAAGTTATGTCAACATGGCTCTTAAAATGGTGAAATTAAGATATTATCTTCTATAATAGTCTGTTCTGTTCCTCTGAGCAATGGTGCCATCATCTTCACTTTCACCACACACACAAAATACTCACGCACCCCCACCGAGTCTTTAAAGATGTCATTTTTTTAAACATACACATCAAAGTTGTGGAAGAGAGGCTTTCCCTACTGAACATCTGCCTTTGTGTTCAAGTACAATCTAGCTTTGAAAAGAGAAGGAGGGAAAGCGAAAGACATCCAAAGATCGCTTTCCCATCCACAGCCCCCGCGCCGAATGGCAATACATCATTTGTATTGATGCAATATTAAATTTCAATATTGCATGTCAAAAGGTACAAAATGATAGATCATAGCCTAACTAAATGAATTATTAAAGGGGCCAGACTTCACCGCGCTATCGGCTTCTCTCCCAATCAACTGTGTCTGAAAAGTACAGTGTGATACTGGCAGCATTTCAAAGCTCGAGCGTTTCTCTCTCTCTCTGTCTCTGTCACTCTTCGCTTTCTTTTCCTCAAAGTTTTTTTGTTCGTCATAATGAATCTGGATTTGTGTCACCCCCAAAATCCACCCACAAAGCAAAGCTGGGTGAGCGTCGCTTCCGATTGTGTGGGATTTTTGTTTGTTTGTTTTCTTTTTTCCGTCCTGTTCTCTCCGGAGAATGCCAAGCGTTATCAGATTACTCTAATCTGTTGCTAAAGAATTTAAAAGCAGGGCTGAAATTGTTTTCAACAGCTCAAATATGTGCTTTATGGGTTTCATATCCAGGGACCTCCTGAGAAAAAAAAAGACCTGTATGTATCTTGAAACATATTGTTTTTAAGCAATAGCTTTTAAACGGATCAATTAATTAAATGTAAAAATAAATAAAAGCATCCAAGCGAAAACTGTAACAAAAACTTTTTCTTTATCATCATCATCATCATCATCATAAAAAAAAACGAATAAATATAGCTTCTGTGTTTCACTTTGGTGGTTTTGTTTTTCGACCGCTGACCACAGAAGCCCTATTATTTTATGAGCTGTTGGTCACCTAAACAAGAATCAATTACACTATGTATTTCACTCCAATAATTAGATAACAATTTTTGAAGTCAAAAACATGATAATAATGTATGTGTGTTTGTGTTGGTGGTAATGATGACTCCAGGGGGATTTAATTGGATAGTCCAGATTGTCGGACCGGTGACCCCACACAAGTCACGGCCACCATTAGCGTTCGGCTTGCATGTTAACAAACACAATCCCGTCGCCTTTTACCGTGGCAAAAATTCAATTTGAGCTCTTTGTCTGCCTGCTGCCTTTGCCCTAACGATGGTCCCCGTCTCTCTCTTCCTTTCTCTCTCGCCCGCTTTTTCCCCTTAACCAAAAGAACACAGAGGAGTCGTTAGGACCCTCTCTTCATTACTTCAAAAAACCAATCATTAGACACCAGAGTATATACGTAATTAGAAAATCACTTCCTTTGCAATCCTGGCTAAGTAGTTTACATACTGTAATTACAGGGACAAAATCAATTTTTAATCATTCTACTGATTGGGCTCATCAGCTCAGTAGGAACATTGTATCCTGCTTGTTGTGCGAAAGCAACATCTGGGCTAAAACAATTACCCTTTTGTGTTCCAAAACTATTCAGCGCAGGGCATTCTCCAGCACCCAATGGCTGCCACTAAGCCCCTGCGTAGCCATCTCTTTCTCACTCCCTCCTTTCCTCTTTCTTCCTCTCTTTCTGCCCTTGACTGTTGCGCAGCGGATCGCATTTAAAGCCTTATAAATCAATACGCTATAATAAGATGCTCTTGAGAAAACACAGCATATTGCTTTTTTAACACCTATTGTTTCCCCCCACCCTTTTTTTTAGACTCCGTCGTGTTGCTTGTTGTTGTTTGCGACTCAATCAGGAAAAGGGAACAGATTTTGTTTTGCCTGAAGAAATATCACCTTATTAATAATACGTGTTCCATTCAGCTAACAATTAGAGTAGTATTTAATGCACAAGTACAATATTCACAGAGCAAAACTGTGACTGCATATTAATTATTGCTGTTTAAGAGAAACAAAACTAACAGTGCACATGCCGAACGGCGGGAGTAAAGGAGTCACGGCCTTCAGCTCGGGAGAAAAGAGACGAAGAAAGAAAGATGTTTCCTAACGCGACATATTGAACTTTGAAGTCAAAGCGTTCTTAATATGTTCCTACCCTTCGCTGCATAATAAAACGCTTTGTATTCGTGTCTATGCGATGGCGGATCGATGGGCATTAGGCCCGACTCACTTTCTCTCACTTTGAAAACAGAGAAAATCAGATTTAGAGAAAAAAAGGGAGATGAAAAATCAGTTAAAGCATTGATCGTGCCTGCTGTATGCAAATCACATTTGCCTCTATTTTTTGACTGATCAATAGGGTTAATTAACAGATTCGTTTTCACTGCACTTTGCAACACCGTCGACCTCAGAAATCATCGCACTGTCTCGCTGCCATCGCAGTAACGAATGACGGAGTGCGTGTGAGGGCCCATAAAAATCTAATCCATCTATGAGCACAGGCATAACTGTAAAATATGAGCATGTAGACGGCTCTCAGGTAGATCTCTGAACGCCAAGGAGTAGGGACAACAAAGACTGTCTTGAGTAGAGGATCAAGGCCCATCGCAGTTAGAGCTGAACTCTGAAAGTGAACAGCCAGCGTCGCATGTGTGTGGTGGCACTAGAGGTGGCATTTTTGCAATGGCTCTGGTGATGTTCTACTATTTTGGATTAATAATGGATGCTTTTTTAAATGATTTTTATTCCCAAAATGCTCTTTTGTGATTTGCTTTGAAGGGGAAAGCCCTGGGAAGATTGCACTTGCGAAAGGGGGCCGCTCATTTGGAGAGCTTTTTCCAATTATACAATTAGTCAGGAATGTAGGGCAGCAGCCTCTGTGTACCGATCACGCCGACCCTGGAAAGAGAGAGAGAGCTTTTGCTTTTGCTTATCGAGTACAGTGAAAAATAAAAAATAAAAAGAGTAAATAACTAAATTAATTAATTTTAAAAAAAAATTAATAAAACAACACAACTAGCCCAGAAAGTGGTACAGTGCGAATGTACTGTAGAAAGTGGGATAAAAAAAAAAACAAGTCCTGACCTTGCTAGTGTTGATTGCGTGCAAACACCAAAAGCGATACGTTCTCAAATATTAGACAAAGTAACGGGATCAGGCATTTCTGTTTAAGTATATCTCTTTATTTCTGAAGGACTTTTTGCTGTCACATAGGGCCGGGTTGATTGGCCAGTGTTGGCACGCAGGACCAAAAAGTCCTAATTATGCCACTGATTATATGTTTTTTTTTCTTTTAGATGGTGAAGAGATTTAAATTTTATCATTTGCCCTTTCCATTGTCCTCTTGCCAAAGCTGGTATAATGCCTGCTAGTTTAATATGAGTGGGGAAGAGAAAGAGAGGAAAAAAATAAAAAAACACAACAGCTACCATCTGCTTGCCTGTGGATTTTCTGTAATCGCTCTTTACTGATTACACTGCTGACTACATGAACCTCTTAAATAATTATCCTGCAATAAAAAATGCTAAATAATTATTATCATTAACTCCTAGCAAGACGGCTGCCACTCCAACTAATGCTGCCTAAACTGTCAGAGACAGAGCGCCTATGTGCCATGTCAATCATAGGATGGTGAAAAAACGGACGTTTTTTAGGATGCTTCGTGAGGGAGATAAAGGTTTGATGGATCATGTTTGCCTATATTACAGATAAAATTCAAGAGCGAAAGGTTTGTAGGCGGAATCTATACTTCGGAGGCTACGGAGAAGTTCGTGTTTCGCTAGTTTGATTTTGTCCACTGGATATCGACAAAATGACAGAAAGTGAGCGGGGCCTGACACCGGTACGCGGTTGTATGGTAATGTAGGAGTTTATTGAGTTATGAGCGTATGTATTTACAGAACTGCTTTGGACGGCACGTTTAAGATGGATCCCGTATAGAGTCATATAGAGTTCAGATTCAAGAAAAGTCAGTAGTTTGACAGTAGCCTTAGCAATAGAATTTCTACGTTGGATACTTCAGCGATACAATAAATAGTGGCACTAAAACAGACATGATTTTTTCCCCCCAATACCAGTTCTGCAGATTCTTAAGATGTAATTGGTCATGTCATAAAAGTGCTAATTACCTACAACAAATACTAACCCCTAAATCCTGAAAAAAAATTATGTAGAATTGATTTTGAAACAGTTTTCACTCAAAAATAGCTAATAAATTACACAAATAATTACAAAAGATGGCAAATAACTCATTAAATTAAAAATTTAATTTTGAAGTAGGAAGGCTGAAAAAGTATTTGCTTATAAAATATATTTCAATAATCTTTATTTACAACTTACAACAAAAAATCTTCTTTTATAATATAATATTAACATTGCTTTTTGTAGCGATCAGACTCTGACGTCCAAACTTGTGACTGTGTGATTGAGTTGACCAATAAAATCAGCTGTGAGTGTTTGCACTTAAGTGGTTTGCACAAACAAACAAAAATAAGAAAGAAAAGTTGCGCAAAAAAAAAAACACACACCTTCAAAAAAATAGCATTAAATCAAAAAAGGCTGAACAAGTGATTTAGACGTATTGATTTTTGGTCAACATCATTCTCCGTGGCCTACCACTACACATTACCGTCCTTTACCAACGTTTCTATCCACATTTTAATACAAATGTTTCGCATTTTCAAGCTTCTAGAAAAAGTTTCTCATTGATTAGCACTTTAGCACCAAGCAATCAATTCCTACAAACCGCTCTGGCCTTGCCTGCAGGATGATGACCTATTATGAATTAAGAGAAAGCTTCGTCCACTGCCGGAAAATGAAAACGGAGAAAAGAAAGATGCAAGTATTAGGACAGGAGGAGGCCAGGACAAGAAGAAAACAAAGAACATCTGAGAAGCTGCGCAGCGAGACCGATGTGAAACTGAGACGTGTAGGAGCGCTACATCCCACCCTGTGAGCTTGTTGTGGAGCCATCATCCCTTTTCATCTCTTCTCTTTATACGGAGGACAGAAGATGTTCGAGTAAAACGGCAGGCAGACCCAATCAGTCGAGCCCTGATACAGACAGATAATTCACCCCTCCTGTCACATGATCCCTCATCAGTCTGGGAGATGGGGATATATCGCCAGCAGCTCCCGGAATAATGGCTGCACCTGTTTACCGTGTCACCTCTGTTTGCTAATTGTCTCCTTGAGCTACATTGGGGAAGTGAATATGTCTCCTGCTTCTGACAGGCGGGCGTTTATTTGGAAAATATCATTACTTCCAGTATGATTGTTCTTTTTGCTGCTTTTTTCTTCTTCTTTTTGTCACTTTATGCTTTTCTCTCTCTTTCTTTTTGTCTTTACTGTCTTCTCTCCAGCAGGAGGGGGGAGGACGTGGTAAAAGTTAAATGACTATGCTTGGATACAGATTTCACGTCCCGATTAGGAGAGGTGACAGCGCGCGGCTGAAAAGTTCACATCCACTTGTTTCGCTGAGGAGGGGAGCGTGACAGACATCTTTAATATCCTCCTCTTTTGGCGCCATCAATCTCCGTGCCAAGCAGTCGTACCTGCAGCCGGGCATACGAGGGAGGTGGCACAGGAGGAACACAGACAGGTTCACGCGAGGGGGTAGACAAGCGCCTGTAAACAAACTCAGCCCATGCAAGAGATTCAGCAACCATGCATTTGATTTACCTGTAATTACAACTTCAGAAAGTCGTGCCATATTCATACAGCTAAAATGAGGCAGCTGCAACCCCCCCACCACCACCACCACCACTAACTTTAAAGCAGTTGGAGCGTTTGGGTTTCATTTAGCCCAGGATGCTCCGGATCAGTTGTATGTAACTGAAGCCTATAATGTTGTTCCACACTGGTTCAGGTGCAATAAAGACACGTCCTTAGACAGACCATGAGCACTGTATGTGGTGCAGGAGAGGAGGCCACTTTGATGATGGGGTAAAATATGATTCCTGTCCAAGGTGCCACTTTCCTGAGAACAAAACCTCCTTTCTTCCCTCATCTGCATCATCAGCATCTGTGTCGCTGTCATCAGTGTCATTGATGCTTTTTTGGTTTTCCTCAAAGCAAAGCAAACAGACAGAATTTCTCGTGTGCGATCAAATTCTCCGTTTTATAAATAGACAGATATTAGTATATTTTTTTTCTATCTGTTTAATGCAAATTTAAGGTCCACTTATAATGTTAGCGCAATTTTGTTTTCCCCCCAACACCAATGTCGATATTTTAGAGAACACAGTGGCCAAAATAAAGCCAGTTTACATGATAGCACACAATTTAATTACAAGATAGGGTAAAACTTTATTTTAAGGTGTCCTTGTTACACGTTACATGTTCTTACTATTATAATAACAATTAATTATGCATAATTACATGCAAGTAACCCTAAGCCAAACCCTAATCCTAACCCTAACCATATAGTAAGTACATGTAGTTAATTACTATTACTCAGTACTTAAATGTATAATTACACTGTAACAAAGACACCTTAAAATAAAGTGTAACCCAAGATAGTTTGTAAATGCTGCAACAAAATGAATGTTTATATAATGGTTGCTAAAAGAATTTAAAATAATTAATTGGAAAATGTAATTAATCAAGAGATACTACTTAACTACTATAAAAAAAATTGTTCTGTAAAACAAAACAAAAATGATTTCATACTTTATGGCAACATCTTGATTCTTAAATAAATTATATATGCTTCCCCCAACCACACTTTAATCAGCAAAACCTTAATATAATCATTCACAAATGCCAAATATCTGCCAATGTATCTTCACTGGTGAAATATCACTTGACCACTATAAAAAAGTCACAATTTCACGACTTTAAAATTGAACAGGCTGTTGTTAGCTGCTACAACTTTAAGAAATGCCCCTTTCTCATGAAATGAGTAACAGTGCCTTTCTGCGATAAGACACAAGCTACAAATTCAATATAGCTTTTAACTGCTCCATCCTTCAATACTAGCCTCTCTGCAAATCCTACATCACACTGTAACAGATACCACACCTTAAACATCCACACTGAAATGTGCCACAAAACCTGAAATGATTAGTGACCTGCTTATTTTACGAGGATTTTATTTTAACAGAACATGGAACGTTTGATTCCTCCCTATAAGACCCCATAAGACTGAATGTATATTAAATAAAAGCACACACATGCTAAACACACTTCTGCATGCAATGCCTTTTTGATTGTTGTGACCATAACAGACAAGTAGGCTAGTACAGAACGAAAAAAAAAAAAAGTATGGTAAAGTCAGACACAAATTTACAAAGTCTCGAGCGTTACCCAATCCTGCTTTAAAAGATTCCTGCTCAGCGCTAAACAAATAATCTGGACGGCATAAACTCTGTGAACTACATAACCTGACCTCCCTTTAAAGTAGCACAGAACCCTGAGAATACAGGCCTCCCAGAGAGAGAAAGAGAGGGGGATAGAGAGAGAGGGCAGCAGTGAGAGGGCAGGGGCACAGATGTGGGGCTCAAAGCGGGCCACCCCCAGAGCCTGCAAGGGGAATTCTAATCACCCTGTAGTATTTCAATAGAGTGCCAAGACGAACACACTCGCTCACATGTGTACACACACACACGCAAACAGATACATAGTCACACACACACATACTCAAAGGCATGCTTGCCTTAAGTCACATTCTAAATTGGATCCCAGGAGCTTTTTCTCTACCTAGTTCACCAAAGGCATTGTGTATGTTTTCTGAGTACTCAGCATATGCTGGGTAACCTGAGCACTCTTTAGCACAGACATACGCACACACGCAAACATATTGTTTCCAGAAGTAGTAGTTGTTGTGTCTTTTTTCTTCTCCTAAAGGTATTTTCCATTAGGAGCTTAATTAAATTCAAAACACCACAGATATATCTATTATGTCTAAAAATAAATAAATAAATAAATAAACGCCCACCTGAGATGAAACCATGGATCCAGGCTGTGTTAGCATGCTTATTATATTGTTTTTTTTTCTATGAAGTTTTAAGATTTTCCAAAATACGTTCCACCATAAAATCATGATTGATGACTGACAATGATATCCTACAGTTTTGTTTTATTAAAACTTATTGTGGGAAACTTATTTTCTTACTTATTCGAGAAATTCCTCGAACTGCTCTGCTTAGAGCTTAAACATATTATTAACAAAGATTTTCACCTGCCATCATGAGATCTATACATTTTACAGCTCACAATAAACTGTCTTTGAATCAAGCATTTTCTTAATTTTATAATAATTAAAATTTTTCATTTCATTACATAGGATAGTATAAAAGTGACAGGAAATGCAAGGGAGAAAAGTGGGATTTGGAGCCAAAATCGAACTTGGATCGCCTGCACAACATGTCAGAGCATGTGCACTACCTGACACAGTCTCCAGTAAACGAAGAGAAGACTCCTGAGAATTAAAAGAAATGATGCTCTCAGTTGCCTGCTCACAATATTTACCTGTTAAAATAAAAATAAATAAATAAATAAATAAACGCCCACCTGAGATGAAACCATGGATCCAGGCTGTGTTAGCATGCTTATTATATAGTTTTTTTTTCTATGAAGTTTTAAGATTTTCCAAAATACGTTCCACCATAAAATCATGCACAGATGATTGATGACTGACAATGATATCCTACAGTTTTGTTTTATTAAAACTTATTGTGGGAAACTTATTTTCTTACTTATTCGAGAAATTCCTCGAACTGCTCTGCTTAGAGCTTAAACATATTATTAACAAAGATTTTCACCTGCCATCATGAGATCTATACATTTTACAGCTCACAATAAACTGTCTTTGAATCAAGCATTTTCTTAATTTTATAATAATTAAAATTTTTCATTTCATTACATAGGATAGTATAAAAGTGACAGGAAATGCAAGGGAGAAAAGTGGGATTTGGAGCCAAAATCGAACTTGGATCGCCTGCACAACATGTCAGAGCATGTGCACTACCTGACACAGTCTCCAGTAAACGAAGAGAAGACTCCTGAGAATTAAAAGAAATGATGCTCTCAGTTGCCTGCTCACAATATTTACCTGTTAAAGGACCGTTTTTATAGTCCTTGGACTCGACAGACAGATCATGGAACAACACTGTCTGTCAGAGCGGCAAAATAGTAAAAGTAATAGTGAAATCAGTGAAGTGTTGACTTTACAAAGGATACGAGGAAAAAAACAGACCCCCCCCCCACCCCCCACCCCCTCTTCATCACCATCTCTCTCCGGCTGGCAGCCGAAGTTAACATTTTCAGAGAGAATATTCCTCCCTCCAATAGTGGAGCGTAATTCATTTTCCATCTCTGTTCATTAATCATTGTTAAAATTAGTGATCCATTTCTTCCACTCTGCCATCTGCACTCAGCTTCGTTACAAACATGACACCTTCCCGCATAATAAAAGCTGACAGGCAAGAGGATGCCTTTCCAAATAGCTTTCTGCATATGTGCACCTCTACAACTGATGCTGTTGTCAAGACAAAAGTAGGTTATTTAAGCTCCCCACTTTAACAACGCACACACACAAACGCAAACATACACGCATGCAATCACGCTCCTGCCAGACACGCACGTATGCGGCATATAGCCCAGATGTAGATGTCCGACAACAGAGCACATATTTACATTAAATGGCGAACGGATAACACTCACAGATTCCATCAAACCAAGTTTCTTAGTTTGTTTCTCTTGCTCACTCTGTCTTTCTCTGCTTTAAGCATGTGCACTTGCAAGCTCGCAAACATAATCTTATCTGGAATGTGCTCAAATCTGCAAAGAAAAACACACCAAAAGCTGAGCTATTGTCCTTATGACAAATAAAGTTATGAAATATCTAAAACAGACATGTCTTTAACACAGCCATCAGCACCAAGACAACAAAGAACCTGTTGTGAGTTAATGTGCTGTTTACGTCCTCTAGAGTTTTATTTCACCTTTCATTAACACATGCTTGTTGTTTGTCCACCAGGCCTTGAGAAAAAAAGGCCTTGGCCCTCACCCACAGCTTGTGTATGTGTGTGTGTGTGTGTGTGTGTGTGTGTGTGTGTGTGTGTGTGTGTGTGTAATAGGATTCTCATGTATTGCATTCTCATTTCTCACACATGGGAGACAGAGCTTTGACCTTCTCTAGGAAAATAATAGTGATAATGATGATGATGATAATAAATACAATATATTATACAAAACACATAATAAATACAACATATATTTAATACTCACACCTACTCTTGACTGGTATTTGTCCTGGATATTATTAGCAGAGTCTCCTATTCTCCAAGCAGGTGAAGACAGAGCAGCACTTGCTTGGTAAATTATAGGCTGTGTTACGTATAGAAGCCCTTTTCTGCACCAGAGTCAAAAATAAAAAAGGTAATGGTGTGGATTTTAAAATAAGAAATGAAGTCACAACTATGAGAAATAGTTACAATTGTGAGATATAAAGTCACACTTACTAGAAATAAAGTAAAAACTGTTAGACATACAGTCACAATTCCGAGAAATAATTTCAATTGCAAAATATGAGATTATGAGAAATAAAGTAACAACCGTGAGGAGTCAAGATTACAGCAAATAAAAAATTGTGAGATATAAAATCACAATTGTGAGTTAAAGTCAAAATTGTGAGAAATAAAGTCACACTTGTGAGATATCACAAGTCATGCTAAGTCACATTCATGAGAAGTAGTTTCAATTGTAAGATACAAAGTCAGTTACAAGAAATAAAGCAACAATTAAGACACATAAAAACACAATTATGAGTACATCTGTGACATATAAAGTCACAATTACAAGAAATAGTTATATAGTTACAATTATGACAAATAAAGTCGTAATTGTGAGGCATGACGTCACAATTGTGAGACAGAAAGTAACAACACAATTATGAGATAAAGCCGCAATTCCAAGACTTTATTTCTTATAATTGTGACTTTATATCTGACAGCTGTGAGAAATCACAACTACTAACAGGTGTCCATATGTCTGTGTTTCTGTGACGTGTGTGGGGGGACGCTTACGTGTTTGCGGAATTTGGGTACCAAATGTGTAAATATACGAGTGGACTGTGCTATTAACAAATGACTAAGTGTGTGTGTGTGTGTGTGTGTGTGTGTGTGTGCGCGTTGGTGAGTGTTTAGAGTCTCTGCTGGCGAGGAGAGAAGGGTCGTGCTGATATAATGAGCAGCTTGGAGCAGATGATGCTCCGACTCCATCCCTCCAGATCCAGACCAGAAGCCTGTGTTTGCTTTCAGCAGGCCGGGGCTCCAGTCTCTCCGCTCCCCCTTCCATCCCAGTCGAGTCCAAGGCTTCACGCTAGGCCTCCCAGGAGCCCTTGGCCCAAACCATTAATCTATATAATGCCCTCAAAGAACCATTTTTTTCACACCACCGAGAGCCAAGCCGAAACAAGGGCAATGGCTACACCATCAAGTCAGCTGTTCGCCCTGCTGTCAACACACACACGCATATAGACACAATACGACAGCCACAAATAAACGATTCATCTTATAAACATATCTGAAGGACCGTAAACAAGAAGTAGAAACCCCAAACCTTAGATCGCGTATGATGCCCATGAAAAAAAACGAAGTGGGAGCCAGTCAGCAGATGGGGCAGCAGCTAAATCGTGCTGACATTCACCCTCAACATGACCAAGAGAAAGCCAGAGCTTCAGCAGTTTCCCCTATCTGCTAATTTGGTTTTCCTTGACCCTGACGCACACACCAAAACACACATCTCAACACTTCCATTCACAGCGCACACGCAGACATGTTTAATTTTAGGTTCTCACCACATCTGAATTACAGAAAAACTGATGGTGGACAGAGGCCAGGCCTCGCCGGACTGATTAGCATCATTTAAGAAAGCGCGGAGCGCATAGAAGACCGCCCAGCCTACGAGATGGGTGGCCTCTCCCAGCACTAGACGTCAATACCTAGTAAACTCATTTGAATTGAACAGAGTGAAAAAGCACTCCAACACCCGGGCCACTGCATACATTTCCCCTCTCCCCCTCGCACACAAGTATTTATGTATTTGTCTTTCCCTTGCTCCCTTTTTCCCTTTGTCTCCCGCTAAGTGCTTTCAATGTTGGTCACCATAGACTGCCGGCAGAGGTATGCATATACATTAAGAGTGGAACAATGTTCTTTTTCAGAGGTATGAAAATAATAGGCGTCCCCCTCCCTCTAAATTAGATAAGCCATGCAAATGGCTTAAAATTTTGTAAAGCTTTTGAGAAAATCCTACTTATGGTTGCGATTCTGTGCCAAAAAGTTCATCTGGCCTGTAAATTTAAGCATGGATTACAAATATTCAAATCATGAGCTTACTGTTCAAATAAACATTTCCAACAGGGAGAAAAGTTGCAAGGCATACACTTTCAACATAATTCCCTATCTGGCATTGCCTGCCCCTCACTCCTAATAAAACAAAACCTCTCCAAAAATTCAGGAGAGAGCGGGAGGGGGGGACAAAACAAAGGAGTTAAAAGTTTGCCTTTTAATTTTTCGTCAGACTGAATAAACACCGCTGATGAAATCTGTAATGAATGTAATTGTAACCACCTATACAATTGCAATCTGCTGGGTAAGAGAGCGAGACAAAAAACGGAGGGAGAGAAATCACAGGCGCAGCACAGGCTGGGAAAGTGGAACAGATAGTAGAGTTTATATTTGAAAGGGGAAAAAAAGTACGAGCGAGTGAGCGAGAGAATCAAATGGCTTAAGCTGGTCAGCTGCTTGCCACATGGTAGAACTAACAAGAACTGAAGTCACAATGATTCCAGCCTGGCTTGAATGTCCACTCTCTTACATTCTCTCTCCCTCATCCACTCTTTCCAAAACAGTCGGACCCGGACACTTCTTACAACTTTAACCTTGACCTGGACATCAAGTCTTTCGCTTCTCTTCTTCCGCAGAGAGAAGAGAAAAGCGAAAGTCTTTTTGTGATGACAGCCGGTGCTACCCTAGGATTAGAATAGCCCCTATCATTCCAAAGCAAGAGTGCCATATTAAAGTCTTCCACATTTGCAAAATTGCAAACAGATGCAACTCAAGTACCTGCAAATAATCTGCCAAGACCAATTTCAAAAGGGAGATTTCCAAATATGTGGAAGTCATTAGGACGGGCATTATTTTTGCGATGAGCAGTAGGCTGGAGCCGGTCTAGAGGCAGATGGGCGCTGCTTTTATTTAGACAGAAAAAAGGACTGCGTGTTGTTCCATCATAAATGAAGATATATAACAGCAACAAAACAATTATACACCAAATATCGATGATTCAAAGACAACAAAAGAATGTACGGTTTCCTTTCATTGTTACCGACCACAATCTTTCATCTTTCTCTTTCCTTCTTCAAGTTTCACTATTCACTTCTGATAACATGAGACACAAAGAGATCTAACGGTGATAGGTAAAAAGCTTCAGACATCTGATTTCCAACTACTGTTGTTTTCTTTTCTTCTTGCTCTTTAAGAAACTGAATCGGTTCCACTTGTTGACTCTCTATCTCTCGTTTTATATATCAGTCTTTCCTGTGTTCTCCAAATAGCGTTTTACCTCTGCATGCCTGTGCCACATTCTCTAATTAAAAATGATTTTACCACCATGCACTGCGACAGACTTCATTAGGATGTGTGTCGAACAGCCTCTCTCAGCCTCCATTCAGCATGGGATATCCCAGTCACATGCATGTTATTCTCTATTATCCTGTTTCTTGACATGTTCTCACATTAAACAAACAAATATTTCGATGGAATGAAAAAGTTTGATTAATTGATCAAATGTCATTTTGCATTTTTAGCATTTTTGGCCTCTTAAAAATGGTGCTCAAATTCAGCCAATAAACAATAAGTATTCAGTAAAATTTATTATAATTGTAATGACTTCCCATCCACAACTAGTGAGCGCATATGTACCAGTTTGTAAATGCTTTGGGTTCAAGACGATTCAAGAAATCGGGACTAAATGTGACCCTGAACCACAAAACCAGTCTTAAAGTCTTAAGTGTCAATTTTTCGAAATTGCAATTTATACATCATCCGAAAGCTGAATAAATATGTTTTCCATTGATGTATGGTTTGTTAGGATAGGACAATATTTGGCCGAGATACAACTATTTGAAAATCTGGAATCTGAGGGTGCAAAAAAATCTAAATACTGAGAAAATCACCTTTAAAGTTGTCCAAATAAAGTCCTTAGCAATGCATATTACTGAAGTTTTGATATATGTACGGTAGGACGTTTACAAAATATCTTCATGGAACATGATCTTTACTTAATATCCTAATGATTTTTGGCATAAAAGAAGTATCGATAATTTTAACCCATACAATGTATTTTTGGCTATTGTTACAAATATATATATATATATACACACACACACACTACCATTCAATTTATTTTTATTATTATTATTATTATGCATAAAAGAAGTATCGATAAATTTAACCCATACAATGTATTTTTGGCTATTGTTACAAATATATATATATATATATATACACACACACACACTACCATTCAATTTATTTTTATTATTATTATTATTATTATTATTATGTTTCTGAAAGAAGTCTCTTATGCTCACCAACAATGCATTTGTTTGACAAATATTATTAATTTAAAATAACCGTTTTAAATTTTAACATATTATAAAATTTAATTTATTTGTATGATGGAAAGCTAAATTTTCAGCAGTCATTAGTGTCACATGATCCTTCAGAAATCATTCTAATATGATGATTTGGTGCTGAAGAAACATTTATTATTAGCAGTGTTAAAAGTATGGAGCCAGATCGGCCTCAAAAATAACACATTTGCAAAACAAAATTCATAAATGCACAGCACAATTTACATTTACAAAATCCGATTCGTAAATTCAAAACACAATTCATAAATACACAAGTAAAAGCATAAATATTTCCCCAAATGCTCACACAAATGCATCAAAGTGTAGATCGATACAGTATACTCTATAATTAATATTTTGAAAATTATAATGTATTAAATTACTCCGTTACTAAAAATTGAAATCAAATGTCAGTAAGGCGTTACTGCTAAACACTGTTAATGTGTATTCTTTTTATAGTACCTGATTACAATTTCTACAAAATCACATTATGATTTATATCGTTCGCACAAAATACAGCTACCTGGTTAACCTGCTGTCTTATACACCAAAGTTGCTCAATCTGTAATGTTATCAAATAAGTGTTAAATGTCCAGATATTTAATTTAATAACAACAATTATGTAATGTGTTCTGTTGTTGTTGTTAGTAGTAGTAGTATCAGGCTCGCGGTAACTTTTGATCAGGCATTAAAAACAGCTATCACCACCGAAGGGAGATTTCGAACACACAGCGGAGAGATTTCGGCATGGAGGATGAAAACCACACTCAACGAGTGAGTAAAGTCGTTTTTTTATCTGATGGCATTTTCTTATGATTATAGCTGGTCGCAATGGTAACTTTAGAACCCACTGACTACAAATCGTATTTAAAATTATGCAATAGTTTAGCATCGAAATCGTTGTTTTACTGATTGTTTATCGCCCATTCATCCTGTGATTACTAAAGTCTTCCTACGAACACCAGTTATACTATAAGAAAGCTGGCATGGACTAACAACTTTGATTACAGATTGAGAAACTTTGGTGTATAAGACAGTAGGCTAACCGGGTAGAAAATAAATAGATCATAATGTGATTTTGTAGAAATTGTAATCAGGTGCTAAAAAAAAAGAGTACCCATTAAAATGTCTTTATATCAAGGACCCGATCACGGAACAATGCACAGTACAAGCGCAGCGTTGAGCTTCTTGAGTCTGTTCAGTAAAGAGCGTTTTGATTGGTGGATTAAAAGCTCACCGCGATTGGCTGAACGGAACATCCTCCAAAAAAAGATATTTATGAATCTTAACCTGCCAGGAAGGTCTCAAAAATACCACACACAAATTCAAAGCAGTCCGCGCATGTGTGACGATTTGCAAATGCAGATTCAACGATCCATAAATACATGTACCATTATTCATAAATGTGTGATGGAAATTAATTCAAGAAATTTATATATACATATTTGTGTAAACATTTTAAATTTATTTAGGTAAGATGCATTTGTGTGAGCATTTGGGGAAATATTTATGCTTTTACTTGTGTATTTATGAATTGTGTTTTGAATTTACGAATCGGATTTTGTAAATGTAAATTGTGCTGTGAATTTATGAATTTTGTTTTGCAAATGTGTTATTTTTGAGGCCGATCTGGCTCCATATAAAAGCTGTGCTGCCTAATATTTGTGTGGAGAAAGTGAGCATTTTAGAATTTTGATGAATAGAAAGTTCAAAGGAACAGCATTTATTTGAAATAGAACTCTTCTGAAACAATATAAATGAGTTTACTGTCAATTTTGATCAATTGAATCTGTCCTTGCTGAATAAAAGTATTCATTTCTTTCGATCTTACTGATCCCAAACTTGCTGAACTGTAGTGTATCTATAGAGACATTCTTCAAAATATTTTCTTTTGTGTTTCACACAAGAAAATCATACAGGTTTGGAACCAGGGTGAGTAAATGATTAAATCATTTTCCCTTTTCCTGGGTTGAACTATTTCTTTAACGGGTGAGGAATTGAAGAATGCAAAATGTAGTTTTTATCTCCCTCTTTCTCTCTGCACGTCCATATTCGTTTTCTGTCTTAATGTAGCTGGCAAAAAAGAAAAAGAAAATTCTATAATTGAGCGGTACAGAACATGTGCCCTCCCCGCTCCAAGATGACAGATGGATTATAAAAACTTCAAAGGCGAGCATTTGGAGCACCAAGGGAGAGATGGTAGGTATTTGAACTATCATTCTTTACCCAGGAGACAATGGCTGCCTGACATGGCGTATACATCAAGAAATAGTGCAACCACGGCAACATAATCTCCCTCTTTGCTCTCTCTTTCTCCCTCGCTCTCTCTCTGCGATACATTAAACATCCTGTTATGAGTAACTTTCAGTTAAGGAGGGTTTGTAAGATTAAAAACAGTTCACGGTGCACACTTTGGAAGACCTTCGTAACTGCTATATAATGTGACATACACAGGCATAAACAGCTAATTAACTTGTCATCCACAGCGAGAAGTCACTGAATGTTGTATTAGTTTTAGAGTCTATATAATGAAACGCTACACTCGTGAAGGCTATAGCTAGAGGAGCATTTGCCCCTGAATGAATCCAGCAGCCATGTGAAAGAGAAGTAGTGCTATCGTTTCTCTCATCCTTTGCCGTGCTTTAGATATGGTTGTGATCTATTAAAAAAACATGGCCATCTGTCCAACTTCCTTTAGCACAGAGGCAGCCTATGGGCAAACTACTTTTAATAATATAGAGACAAGATGTGGGAATGCCACCATGCATACCTAATGAGAAGATCTAGATCCCCTGCTGCAAATCACTACTGATTCTTATCCAAATCTGCCCCGGTGTGAACTTACTTGCTTTTGTTACTGCTTGAAAACACACACACACAAACATACTTGCACTAGAACACAATCTCATTTGTTCTGTGACTGTCGACTCTCGGCTTTAAGGATTCGTCTGTAGGATCTAGACAGTATAAGTGAATTCTCTGTTGCTTTCTTAAGATTTCACTTCACTTCCTTCCCAGTTAATTGCCACTTATGGGCCTTTTTATGAGAAATTAAATATAAATATAAAGCAACATTGTGCATAGACACAAATCTGGAACTCAAGACAATAAGAATCAGAAAAAAAAAATAATAATCAGAAAAGACAACCTACACACACGTTTAATAAAGCATTCCTGAAATCCAGACACGGCCCACTGAAGCAGTAACACTTATTCATCCTTGATTTATAAAGCTAGTTGGCGTTAAGCTTTGTGTTTCGCTAAGAGGGCTGCCCTTTGACCTTTAGGATAACCCCAGTTTGTTTACGTTTCTGTATGAATGCGTGTGGCTTCTGCAGTGGAGCGCGTAGTAACACTTTTCTCCGACTGGTCACCTTTTCAGTGTCCATCAGGATTTCCTCACTAATCCCAATGGATCATCCTATCAGTGCTTAAAGCATGTTTATGTGTAATGGAATCCATCTTTCTTGATTTATCCCACTCCCCCGCTCCTCGCTCTTCTTTCTACACAATTTTTTTTATCCATTTTCCCCACGTCAGTAGTTTTGAGTAATAAAATATCTGTGATTATGTTTTTTTTATAAACATATAAATCTATCTATCTATCTATCCATCCATCCATCCATCCATCCATCCATCCATCCATCCATCCATCTATCAAATTGTATTTATATTTATATAATATTTATATTAATATTATATAATAATATAAACAAAATTTATAGATTTATTCTTATAGTTTACACATTATGGAAATAAATACACTAACGTTGAAAAGTTAGGGGTTGGTAAGTCTCTCTTGCTCACCAAGGCTGCATTTATTTGATCACAAATACACTGAGTAATATTGTGAAATATTATTACAATTTAAAAGCGCTGTTGTTGTTGTTTTTCTTTTTTTTAATTATATTTAAATTATATTTAACATTTTTCGTGGGTGTCACATGATCCTTCAGAAATCATTCGAAAATGCTAATTTGATGCACAAGAAAAATTACTATTATCAATGTTGAAAAGTTGCGCTGCTTAATATTTTTGTGGAAACTTTTTTTTCTTTCTTTAGGGGTCTTTGATGAATGGAAAAACAGTGAAAAACAGTGTACATGTCTTAACTGTCACTTTTGATGAATTTGATGTGTCCTTGCTAAAGAAAATAATTCATTTCTTCTATACAGATAATATATTTTATATATATATATATATATATATATATTCACTGACACCATCAATAACTAATGCTTCTGATAGTAGGCCAAGCATATCAGCTGATATGTCCACAAATTGGCATATCAATCATGTACTGGCTATGAAAAAACTAATCTCTCAAGATATAGATCTTTGTTTTGTTAAATATAAATGGTGCTATAGTGAGTTTTTGCAACACACCCTCTCCAAAAGCAAAAATCCAGGTGCAGTCTTTTACCTTTAGCTTCTCAGCTCCTCTCGAACACCTGCTCTATTCCTCTACACAGTCCCACGATGCTCTCTTCTCTCCAGCTATTTCTCTCTCTTCCTAGGCTTGGAGGTGTGCAGTACCTCCCCCTTGCTTACAACCAACTGACAACAGTGTTTGATTAAAAGCGCATTTGGACGGTAGAGAAAGAACCCGACCCGGACTCCATAATTAAGATCACTTCTGAGATTACTCACGACAACAAAAGTGGGGAAAGCGGGGATCCGCCGGCCAAGGCGAGGGGATGAAACAGAGGAGCATGGGACGGGGCAGACCCCTCGTGTGCCTTGATCAAACGTACAATCGAGGGGAGACGGACCCCTACGGCTCCCATCGCACAAGTCCTTCTCTGGGGTACGAACACATCCCGCTTTACGTATCAGTAGATGATATATTCAGTACACGCCGGCATTCCAAACTTGTACACACACGGCAATTTCACAATAAATCCCAAATTAGAGGGAAAGAAATGACAAAGTCCTCCCAAATAAAGGCGCTAACACGCAGACACATAGCATGGGAGCAAACAAACATTTTCGTATGCAATAACGCAAATACACACACTCCATTTTGGAGTAACAATGCTGCAGGTGCTGTTCAAGTCTAATGAAGACAAATAAACGTGCGAGAGTGCCTAGAAGTCACATAATAACAAATAAAGATCAATACTTCTCAGAGGAGAATTATTAGCCAGCTTTGTGAGTTTTAGCCAAAAGCCTCTGGGTGTGATTTGTTCTGTCTCACTCATAACTTCCCTTTTTCACAGCAGACACAGAAACCCCACATCACATTTCTCTTTCTCTCCTTCTCTCGTGTGCGCTCTACTATGGCTGTGGTTAGGGCGCTCACTGAGGCGTTGCGAGTTAAGTGGACTGCCCAGAGGGAGCGTGGAGCCAAGCCGTGGCCCACCTGGGCCTTGATCCCAAGACCTCCTGCGGTCAGAAGTCTATCTCCTTAACCGTTCCTTGGTGATGCTTCGCATTACACCGGCCATCCTTAGCCTCCAAACCCAGCGCGGGAGGCCATTAATATAATCACAGGGATGTAGTGTGCGCTGGAGAGCCCCGAGGCTACGGCAATCAGTAGGGCTGAGTGAGGTCTAAGAGAGACTGAGGGGAGAGAGAGAGAGAGAGGAAGAAAAATATATAAATCGAGGAGCAAATCTCCCATAGCTTCCCCATTCGGCTCGTGCCGAAACAGGATTGCGTCGGATCATCATTCCTGGAGACGTGGGATGAGAGGGGGGCTGAGGTTTGCACTTTAAAGGGGACCTCCCACGACGGAGAGGGGGAGATCGGGGGAAGGGGGGATCATGAATCTTCTCTGCCCAACCTTAAGCCTCTCTAGTTAGTTGATCTAACGATGACTGGTCACAGTACCATCATCATGCAAATTTAAACAGAGATGATCTTTTAGCCGCCTGATGAGGGGGCCACACATACAGGAAAAGTGTTAATGATCAACAGCAGACCACAGGCCCCTTCCTCTGCGCAAATCATGTCATCGCCGGCTCGACTTGTTATGAAAGTCACTCTCGCTCTGAAACAGCCGATATCCATAATGTTCTGATTAGCGTCATGAAATTAATTCACCCTTAAGCATCTTAGCGAAATCCAACCCACATTTATATATAAAAGTCGAAACGATAAATATTGTGTTTATATTTAAAAAAGCACATGGAAATTTATTTTACACCGTTTATGGAAAATGCACAGCATGCTTTCAAATGCAAGCATGAAACAAAATGCCATCTTGTTTCCCCAAGAAAAGTCCAGACACAAAGGATACGCTGTAAACATACACTTCCAGTAATGTTCTGAATTTTTTAACTTCAAAAATGCATTTTCCTACAATAAACAGGTTAAAAGGTAACACTTGTGCTCGTTCACTTGACCTCGGGAAGTTAAGAAGGTCTGACGCAAAGAAGTCATGCATAAAAACTTCCAGAAGTGTAACTGAACTCTAAGCTGTCCTTTCTGAACATGCCTTCCATTTTTTTTTTCAGTCGTGTGGGTTTGCAGTGGATTGGATCGTCCACATTATCACAGGCTGATCTATACTGACAGCCTTATTTACAAAAACGTGGGGAAGAGTAACAAGGCAAGTTACCCCACACTCTCTCCTTCACTCACTTAACTTAGCTTTCTCCCAATTACAACGATTGGCACAGACGCCATAACAAAAGAGATGAAACGGGCAACTTAAGAGACAGACAACACTTCGTGATCAAGACTGAAAAAAGGGAGCAGGCGAGAGAACAAAAACAATAACAGACAAGAAAGGGGGAGAGGGAAAAGAAGCTGATTTGTGAAAACCGGCGGAGATTGTGGGAGATGTGTTATGGGTAAGCGTCAGCAGGAGGGGAGAAACACATCTTAAGACTTAAAAGGTGTGTAAAGTAAGCTGAGCATCGGGGGAATTCTCTCTGAGAGCCCCTTTAAAATTCACCTCGGTATTAATGCAGATAAATAAAGGCAAATTCCCCAAAGTAAATACTGTTTAACTCTCACCTTCAGCAAGAGTTACTTAAAGTGCTTCTCACAGGACTGACAGCCCTCTACAAACAAAGCAACCAGGTGGCTGATTGTATGTGTATATATGTCTACAGGATTTAAACAATGCAATTATTTCCATACAAAAGTAGGTAAAACCTCTGCCACAAACACTACAGTAATACAAAACAGATGCTTTTATGATCTTATAATATTCTATTTCACTGACATACAAACATTTAAATTAAAGGGGGAAACAATCTGTGTGGGTAACTTTTTATATGAAAAAGACCACACAGATTAATAATAATAATAATAATAATACAACCCAATTTGTCATCTATTTAATGTGTGATATTCTCCAGACCCACTGAAATTGGGCCTGGCCTTAACCTTGGGCAGAAATTAGCAGATATACAAATACTTGCATACTTAATATTTGTTCTGGGTGGAAAAAACTGTAGGAAGGTCTGCATACTCATATGACACTGAGGGTCTGAAGATGTGGCAATGCTGGTATGGCTAGAGGGGTGCAGGGTGGTTGACAGTCACAGAGGGGCATGTGTTCAAAGCCTGGAATGCTCATTAGCATTCGGACCTATTTATTTACTTTAAGATCTCCAGAAAAACAGTAAAACCCTATTAGAGCTTTCGGAGGAGGGGAAAAAAGTTCTAGTATGCATGGGGTTTAAAGTCACTAAATATTTGCAAAGAGCCATTTGGTTGAAAGATGCATTCATATTTAGAAATAAAAAAAATGTAGAATGTCAACTAAAACACTGAGGAAATAAGTAAAAGATGCTCAGTGTCTTTATAAAATGCAGTTCATTTACAGTCATTCATTAAAAAAAATAAATCAGCATTAAAAAAATAACAATTTTGAATAATTTAAATAGTATTAATTCTATTCTACTGAAGGAAATTCCAATATTAAGGTCAGATATTGAGCGATATGGCCCCGATGTGACCATGATTCAGTTCAAAGTAGCAGGACAGACGTGCAGAGGCATTAAAGAGCTTTGCAAACAGGCGGTCATGTCCCTGACTGATATCAAGCGGCAGTTATCAGCACTGCCACACAGATCTCTCACAGCCTGTTCAAGAGTACAGCACAGATATGTTAAATACATCACCCTCTCTCTCTTTCAACATCTCTCTCTCTCTCTTTCCCAGTGCCAGTGCTTCCCTCTTTCCCCTCTGTAAGCCATCTCTCTCTCTCTCTCTCTCTCTCTCTCTCTCTCTCTCTCTCTCTCTCTCTCTCTCTCTCTATCACTCTCTTTCTCTCTCTCTCTCTCTGGTTAGGAGCTGCTAATTCACAGGGTCTGATCTGTCTGTAAGGCTGGAGACGCCAATGCTATCATTATCAGCCAATTCAGCCAGCCGTTAAATGGAGGAATCAGGAGACATTTGCTCTCCTCCACTATCGCAATGACATCATTACCGGGAGAATCAACAGCACAAGCACTCTGACCGTGTGTTAGTGTGACTGTGTAAGTGTGTGCGTGAGCATGTGTGCATACACATTGTGTGTGTGTGTGGTGTGTAAAACATAAAAGGGTCGTATTCAGGGGAAATTGGGGGGAGTAAAAATAACATGAGCCTACCTGTGAGATACCAAGGACCGGGACACACTGTCAGCTGAAAGTTCCCAAGTGCAGAGCATGGAGAGACAAAAAAAGAGGGAGAAGGAAAAAGAGAGAGTGAGTGAAAGAGTCGTTTACACATACAGGGTAAATGGCAGTTCGCCACTAGCTGTGGCACTACTTTTTTTTTCTTTTTTTTCGCACCCTCCCTCCCTCTTTTTCTGTCTCCTTTTGCCGCCCCTCTCCAACATTGCGCTAATAGCCACCTGTGAACCACGCAGCCATATGATCCACTCCCAGGCCTCTGGAGTGGAGTCACCTCTGTGTTTTTCGGCCCCCTCCTCCAATGATAAATCATCATCGTTTAGCTAATATCCATTTTTAACCTCTCTCCCTGATTAACAACACTCTTCCCCCCTGGATACAAACCACTCCTGCTACAGTGCAGCTAAATAGCTTGCCTCTTCCCCCCCCCATTCCACTCTCTTTTTTTTGTATTCCTTTGCTCTTGGCTTCTCTTTCCTTCACTTTTTAAATTATAGGTCCTTCAAAGATAGGACAAATAACAATTCATTAACCATGACTGTCACGTCTGTTCGAAAGGGTCACTATCAGCATTTTAACCTTCAACTGCTCAAGAACAGGAAGAAAAGACACATGCATTTTAATTAACCAATAAAAAACAATTCTAAGTAGCAAATAAGCAAGAAACAGATGTTATGGATTACAAAGTGTCTGGAAACACATAAATATACTTGTGTAAAATTGTTGCGTTGATTATGCACACAAAACTACAGAGATAAAAAAAACACATTGAGCTTTTGATACGGCACCCCTAGTGGAGGGGCCAAGAGAGAAATTCAGTCTGTGCAGATCTGACTGGAAATTGTCAAAATATTTGCAGCAAAGGAATTCCGACATGTGAGCGGCTTGGGCTCCCCTACAAAGGACCCATCTTCCCTGAGTAACAAGTGGAGGGAATGAGTGCCGACAGAGAAGCTAAAATCCCCCAGGCTAAAGAAATCCAGCTATTGTAGTAATAACCCCCGAGACCTGGCTGAGTATGTACAGCTTTCAGAGGTACTTCTCATCCTATTTGTAGTCCCGCCAGTGATGTATGTGTGCGTGCGTGAGTGTACTGGTAAGTGACGGGGTGTACATAACGTAGGTCACTTCACTGCTCATGCGCTCCTTTAAACAAGCTATTTTTTATACATGTTCTCTTTCTTTTATTTTATTTATTTATTTTATTTTAGACAAGTGCAACTTCCCACCACAAACACTCACTGGGGTTTGCCTATAATACTATAATGTATTTTTTCATCTCTCTTCTCATTTTTTTTTTCCTTTTTTGTTCCACAAGGCAAGTTTCATTAAAGATCCAATTATGCAAATCAGGTCCTGAAGAGCCAGTTGAATATGCAGTATAATAGTGTACCGTAATAGTTCAACACAATATACTGCATCTGAGGCAGATTTACGAGGCAACATAACTGCTACGCCTCCATCCTTTGGAGAAAACCTCTTGATCATAATTAAAGGTGCAGGGTCCCTCTTTACTTCTCAGTTGTGTCCATTTTAACCAGGCCGCCCTCCAGGGGGCTGCAGTCCCTCACACTTGGGGTGGGTTGTGCACCCGTTGGGGGCATGACCTGGAAACAGTTCAAGGGTAGGTGTTGTTAAACTCCCCCAATTATCTGGCGACATCTTGTTACAGAGATGCCCTCCGCTCCAGTGGCGGACCACCCAGCCATCAGAGGTATCTGCCACTATTTTTGGTGCCTGTGCAGCACTGCAAATATTTACCACTATTTTAAGAGATCGGATTAGAATGCAAAACAACATAATAGCATGTGCTTAAGGCCAGTGATTGACAGGAAGTCGCTCGTTTGTGCAAAGCCCCTGTCTGCTGAGATGACATGGTTATAATTTTGTGCTTCTCACCAACTCAAAAGCAAACCGTCATATCAGACGGTGCCTTATAGTACATAGGAATTAGTTGTTTGTTCGTTTTTAACTAAAAACGTTAACTCAGCATTAACCTCAATTATTAAAAATAAGATGCTAGGTGTTAAAAAAAGAAAAAGAAAAAGTGGGATGTGGTCAGCTAAATAGGAGTGCCATTTCTGGAAAACGAGTAACACCGTAGCCGAAGGCTGACCATGTCTCCCAAGGCTGTGTAAAACTGCCCGATTCAACACTCTCCATAATGACCACATGACCCACAGCCTTTCTGCACACACACTCTCTCACTCTCTAAAATGTGTGCGAGAGCATGAGCACGTGTGTGCACCCATTCCCTCTCCCACAGGAGAGAATTATGAGAAAGAGGGAAAAACTTAGCAGGATATGAAACATCTGCACACATCTGTTCGGTTCTGTCATCTGCGCATGGGCTAACTTTAACTATAACGTATGCTTCCATTCCAGTGCTCAATATTCCTCAAAGTGCCATTAGTCTATCTATATATTTTTCTCATGGAAAGTGCCTCTGGGTGGAGTAGAGCAAGGACCCTCTCTCTCTCTCTCTCTCTCTCTCTCTCTCTCTCTCTCTTGCTCTGTAGACAGACAGACGCTCCTTCTGGTGGCACCCTGGCATGAGGCAGTGGAGACAAGATCATCCGTCACCACCTCATCTGTCAGGGCACTCTTTATTCTTAGATCACACACTGACTGACGTCTGTGATTAGCCCGCTCAAAAACTTCCACTCCTCTACCCCCTCTCCCTCTCTATCTCTCTCTGTCTGTTTCGAACAACTACGAAAAGCCTTAGAAATCATCACTCATTTATAAGTGACGTGCATAACGAAATGTCCTTATTCCACTATAATTATTTGTTAAATACAAAAGTTGACATCTGTCAGTAACCCAACATTCCCATTTATATTACGTAAAGTGACATGCTGAACTGTGTCTTCGGCTGTACACAGGCGGATATTGAATGACAGGGAATTATGCGCTTAATCAATTGGAGAGGACAGGCATAGGAGTAATGTGAGGCACTCTTTTTCTAAATGTACTGTCAGAGGATGTTGGATTCTAAAGCGATCGGTACAGGACCACACCCGTAACTTTAGACCAAACTTTTGGAAGTTTGGAGATAATATCATTTACAACAATGTGGGGAAAAAGGTATATTTTTGTAAACCCTTAAAAAATAAAGGTTTCAAAAGGGGGTTTCACCGCAGTGCCACAGAACAGAGGTGCCCAAACTTTAAGATAAAGGGCCAAAAATCTAACTTGACTGAAAAGTAAACATTTCATTATATCATCTATGTTGTATTAAAATGTATCATCTAAAAAAAAAATTTCATAAAAAAGAAGAAAATTAAAATTAAAATAAATGTAAAAAATGTAAATCATTTTTAAGCAATGCCACTTATATTGTTTTTACATTTCAATGCAAAAATTAAACCAAAAAAATGTTAACAAAAAATATAAATTAGATATGAAGATACATTTCAATGGCATGTTTTTCCGCCTATTTTCATCCCCTCTCTTGTGATATGGCATTTTGAGGCAAATCAATAGTTATCAAAGGCCAACGTTGGGCATTCGTGCCAGAGAAGGGCCAATTTTGTGTTCCCCAAAGAACATGTCAGTGAGCAGTTCTTAAAAGAACCATTTTTCTTAGTTTGAAGAAGATTTTACCTTTTTCCACTATAAAGAATATTTTGTGCAATGGAAAGGTTCCATGGATGTTAAAGGTTCTTCATAGTACCATCAACACCAATTAAAAAAAAACACAAAAAAAACACTTTATTTTAAAAAGTGTACATGTAAAATATTTAAAAATGTCATTAAGCAAAGATAGATTCTTTTCACAGAAGGTAACATAACCTTCCTCATCAAGGTCACTAATGTTATGTGGTAAGCAAACAGCATCATGTGAATGCCCCCAACAAATAAACATGACACTCCTGGCATTTAGGGATTCTTCCGGCATGAGGAGAAAGGCCTGAGACTTTAGAGTTGGAGAGGAAGGGAATGAGGGCGACGACAGGGTGGAGGCGCGGGGTCTGTGTCTCCACAGCACATATCAATTAATACCTAAACGCCACGGCCTTGCCTGCCATACTGTCCCCCATGAGTTGCCTGGCTAGGGCCAGGGCATCTGGAAGACAATTTCCTCCAATTAAAAGGAGAGGGGAGGCATTTAAGTGTGGAATGGCTGTTTGATCAAGTCTCCAAGGCTCAAGCACAGATCCAGCCGGCTAAGCTGGAGACTGACAGGCCTGGAGACAGAGAGAGAGAGAGAGAAGGCTCACCTCTCCTGCCCGTTGGCACTGCCCTGTCCTCGGCTGCGCCGAGGGCTGAGGAGGTGCACCTCCTCCACACACCGGGGTTACTGGTGGCGGCGGCGGCGAGCACGCAGACCTAGGGACACGCTAACGCTCTCAAACGCTGCCAAGTTCTGCCACACAACACACACTTTCCCTGCCGAATGAGTGCAAGACGCATATGTAAATGAGAGCGTACACACCAGGGAGGAGACATTTTGACAGGATTGGCTTGGTCTGTTTAGCCCCATCGAACTGCTATCAGTTGCACTGGCAGAGTGAATTCACAAGAGTCTCCACAACACCCTCTCTCGCACTGCATTTAAACAAGTTTGATATTTTTCCTCCCCAAAAAAACATTTTGTCTCATAGATGATAAATTCCAAATTCCATGATATACATTTTCAGCTGTTAATGTGTTAGTGAAGACCAAAAAATATATATATATATATGTATATATATATATATATCAAATAATAACAATATGCTGCTGTGGCTCAGTGGTAGAGCATTGCGTTAGCAGCATAAAAGGTTGTGAGTTTGATTCCCAGGGAGCACACATACTGGTAAAACATGTATAGTCTGAATGCACTGTAAGTCGCAAAGCGTCTGCTAAATGCATAAATAATAATCATTTAAAAAAATCCTGCAATACTTGCAACAACATCAACACCTCTGCGACTGGCTATACCGTGCCTCAGCTTTTTTTATTATTTTACTAATTTGTAAAATATTTTTAAAAATAGCACATTAATCAGCATAAAAACTATGATTACAAATCAATACTGTAGTTTAGGAACAATTTTAGATTAGTTCATAATTAAATACAATACAGTGTCGCTGTTAAATAAATCAAACATTTCACATAATATGATAAGCTCAATTCAGATGGCCTCTCAATTGTATACACACACTGCGCATGACTATTTTCTCTCCCTTTCTCACTGTCCACAATAATCCAACATACTGTTTATTGATTGATTTATTTTCATTTATAAAGGAGCTTACAAGGCTATATTTGTGGTCATGTTAATGCTGGCCTTTCAAATGAATTGTGTGGGTTTCCGAAAAGAATGCGTGACTTGACTACATCACAATGTAATTTCAAATCAGAAAAATGAAAAGAGCTGACAAAAATGTCTACGCCCAGACATTATTACAGACATAATATCCGTTAAACAATGACGGTACATCTGTGCCGCCTGCTATTTGTCCCTTTCTATGAACAATGAACCTGAGGAAAAAACAGTTATCTCATTTCAACATTATGAAAGATGCAAACAAACTAAAAGTGGCTGTATGTCTGTGCGTGTTTAATATTCTTCTCCTTAAGTAAAAGTTTTGGGTCATCTCATATAAAGTGACAAGAGAAATCTGCACCTGGATCTGAGTGCACGAGACAGCAAATCAATTTTGCTTGATTTATAAAGACCTTTCATAAAGAATTAAGCACCTGACGTGCGCGCAATAAACGCGTGATGCAATGTGTCATTATAATTCTGACCCTTATCATTTATGAAGTACCAAAATATGCATAAAACAATGATTTTACTGAGTATCGAAAAGCAGCTCACAATCATGCCAACATACAACATTTGATCTCGTCTTCAATTATTCTCGCACTCCCGCGCATCTCCAGTTTTTACAACTTTCTTGTTCTTTTTTTTCCCCTCCATAAAACATCATTTCCCCAAGCGACAATGTTCGCAACAGTCGTTCAAATCTCCATTTCCAGGGGAGATGTGCGTGTGATTTTTTCCCGCAGATAAAAAGGGTTTTAAGTCTGATATGACATTTAGCCCTCGGTTGTTGAATGCCATCATAAGGCTTCTGTTCATAAGAGGTCGATCACAGCACAAAATGGCAGGTCTCACCGGCTCTTCCATCTCACAAGTTTTGACACATGGCATGCACCGGGTAACTTTGATCCTAATTCTCCAACCGATCTGTGTTCACTTCAGCTGAAATCCTAAACGCAAAGCCCTTGGGGCTGAAGTGAGAAAGTTTGAGCAGAGATTTGAGGAAACTTTCTTGCAGCTCCATATCTCTGCTTGGCCAGCACGAGCGAACCTGGTGCGCATCTGTCCACCTTACAGTAATAATGCACGGTGCGTCTTTACACTTAATTAATAAACTTATCCTTACAAGAGCCCAATTTAAAATATAACGGCGTGAGTTCATTTCTCTCTCTCTCTCTCTCTCTTTAGAGTAAGTTCATCTAAACGCGTGCAATGGCTTCCAGTAAACGCTTTCGATTACGAAGCCGTTTCATTATCTCACGCGACAACGATTTAGACTGCATCTGTTTCAAACAAATCGTGCAATATAATAATACACACACAACATCATTAGCACAAACTGACTTTTAGAAAGCGAATCGAGCGAAATCCATCCGCGAGCCCACTACTGAGCCACTTCTTACCTTTAAATTCATCCGGACGTCAAGACGCGTTGCGAAAGATTGTCTTCATTGAATAATGAAGCATGTCCACATAATTGAGCTGCTCATTTTCTTATACTGCTGAGGGGGTTCAAGTATATAGCCAACACACACAAACACACGCGCGCGGGCTTCGGACCTGTTATGTTCGTCCTCCCTCAAATCCGTTTCCCAACTGTTCCTCGCGCATCCCGACTGATGAAAAAGCGCCTTTGACTTTATTCTCGATATAAACGCATTCATTGAGAGCGATCGGCCAGCATCACAAGACATTTCCCCTTATCTGTCTGTTCGGACTCCCCCTATCTGGACGGTGAAAAGCATTGTACCGTTAAAAAGGCACTCCATTGTCGTCCATTCACAGAGAGCTGAGAGTCTTGCGGCATTTGATGGGACTAAAAGCTTGAACCCTTAATAAAACAGCCCCGGTGCACGGAATATCATCTCGAATCGTCTATTTTCCCCACGCGGAGAGACTCAAAGGCTATATTCCCTCCATCGGATCATCTTATTGACCTTGACTTCCTCGTAAACACTTATTTAAATCTGTCTATCCTCGCTCGCATTGTCAGCCCCGTTATTCAGACGAGGCGTAATTGGCTTTGATGTCTGTCGCCGTTTAAATAACACCGTGGAAAACACTACAGATAGCTACAATTGACAAATAAACGTGCTTACCTTTTGGGGAAAGTATCTTAAGTCTTGTATCCTCGAGAAAAAGTCCAGTGAGATGAGCGGAGAGCGCGAGCATCAGTCAGTATAAGAGAGAAGTAATGAGTGATAAAATGACGCTCATCTGCACTGTAACCTTGTGGCGTATTTAATGTAAATAAGCCGGTTATGTTGCACACAATCACACACACACACACACACATACATACATGCACAGAAACAGAGACCGGCCAAGACGGGAAGCGCTTTTTTCGCACTCTTATATGCTAACGCGTCACACAGGAGCGCATATTTAAAACAAATGCACGAGAAAGCTTATCAGTTTGTAAATATGAGATGAAATTGCCACTCAGCGGGGCGCGTAGCCTAATCAACAACCTCCCTCTTCATCACAGAAAGAGGAAAAGGGTCCAGACAGCGGTCGACACACGCGCTCAGAGACGTGGGAGAAGGTCCTCTGAAAAGGTAGTTCGGTGAGGACATGAAACTTTGTTGGGGCTGAACTTCAGCGCTCAGGCCGATGTTGCTTTTACACGAGGAAAGAGACGCAGAATAACGCAATTGTACATTCAGTGTCCCGGCAGTTGGCAAAAGCTACTGATTCAATCAACTCTTTGTTGTGGGATTATATGTTGTAATTATGGGAGCGCTGCTTTGGTAATAATAATAATAATAACAATACAACAGTGTCCAATGGGAATGCAGTGAAGAAAAGGACACGGATGCGAGACTGGTTGATTATCGATCGGTTATTAGATTGATTATATTGATTCTAGGCTATATCCAGGTACAAAGGAGGAAAAGGAAAAAAAACAACTTTTATTTTTTTTTACAAAAAAAACTTCTATACTGTACTTTTATAAGTCCTCCCCCAACCCCCCCTCCCCCCCAA